>NC_056589.1:19172936-19472936 GCF_018340385.1 Cyprinus carpio
ATTGTTTCTCCTCTATGCCCCGCCTTCTGAAATGCGTCAATTTTTACAAGGCTCATCGCTCTGAAAAACAAGGTGTGCTCTGATTGGCCAGCTATCCAGCACGTTGTGATTGGCCAAATGGCTCAAGCATGTGACGGAAATGTTACATCTCTTAACATATTGTGATGCCTTGTCCGGCTGGAGCGGTGAGCCATAAACATAAAAACCATTATAAACATGATATAAACATGATTTCTAGCCGTGTCCTCTTTTGGAAGGCTAAAACAAAGTAGTTTTGCTTTCTCAATGAAACAGCATCACACACCGCAGCCTTGAGTGACCGGAGGCCGGAGGCCTAGAGTGAGCCGCGTCTGGCTTGAGTGAGCAGAGGCGGGCGGCTTGAAGCAGATTCTACGAAGGAGTGTACCTTGTGCTTGCGGCAACCAAGTGACGACCCCGGGCTAGACTCCGTTTCGTCCACGGTGAAAGCCCATTCTGCGATCCACAGTGCAGCGTCTATACGACATGGCAGCGGCGGCAACAACAATACTATGAGAATAAAAGGTACACCTTCTTTCTATGCATGAACATCTGGGCGGCGTTATCCAAATCTTCCCACATACTGACGTAGAGATGTGGGGGCGT
Organism: Cyprinus carpio; assembly: GCF_018340385.1. Classification (NCBI taxonomy): domain Eukaryota; kingdom Metazoa; phylum Chordata; class Actinopteri; order Cypriniformes; family Cyprinidae; genus Cyprinus; species Cyprinus carpio. Next base: position 19,173,561 of record NC_056589.1, read on the forward strand.
GTTAGAAAGAGCCGTATCAGGGGGGCGTGGACGAGTTTCAACTTTTATAAAGAATATCTCTTTGGATTTGAGCCTTTGTCTTTGCAACTTTAAAGATCTTCTTTATTCACCAAGAACTTGTAAACCCCAAAGAGAAAGGAAAATCTGAAATCGCATCATATGACCCCTTTAAACAAAACAATTTAAAAGTTTGGGGTCTGTAAGATTTGTTTTGTTTTGTTTTTAAAAGAAGTCTCTTACACTCACCAAAGGCTGCATTTAATTGATCAAAATGAAGTAGAAAGTATTAATACAATTTAAAAGAACTGCTTTGCATTTGAACACATTTTAAAATGTTATTTATTTCTGTGGTGACAAAGCTGAATTTTCAGCAGCCATTACTCCATTCTTTAGTGTCACATCACCCTTCAGAAATCATTCTTATATGCTGATTTGGGGCTCAACAAACATTTCTTATTATTATCACAGCTGAAAAAGTTGTGCTGTTTAAATGTTTGTGGAAACTGTGATACATTTTTCCCTGGATTCTGTGATGAATATGAAGTCAAAATTATTTGCAATCTTTTGTCTTTACTGTCACTTTTGATCAATTTAAGGCATCCTTGCTGAATAAAAGTAATTATAATAATAATAATAAAAAAAAAAACTTTGTTACTTTATATTGTTTTAAATAGTTTAAAATCTTTAAAAAAATCTGTTAATTACCATGGTTAAATAATAATAATAATAATAAAATAATTCAATTTGGTCTCGGAATTTTAGATCTCACTGTCCATAACTATACCAAGATGCTACTCTCTGATGTGTGCAGGTGTGTAGCACTACTCTTCATGGAGACATGCATCACCACAGGGAGATCCCATGCTTCACCAATCCATCTTGTTAAAAGCCTTGAGTCCTTCAGATTCATCCACTCTAATGGATCCCTAACTCAATTTCCCCTCTCAGAGGGAATGGCCTGCTCATGCAGCATCCTTGCCCCATAAATATAAAGCTACCTTACATCACAAACAAAGGTTAAAGCTTGATTAGTGGATTTCCAAAGTGCACCTCTAAAATAGCAAGTGGATTTTTAACATAAAGTAGATGGTTGACATTACACATCATTTGTAAGTATTCATGCATATCTACATAAATTGATGATGATGGAGCTGTAAACATGTCTTATCTTCAATTGATGGTGTATATTTTAGGATTGGAACATACATTTTATTCAAATGAAATCAAAAAGCTTTTAATCTGAATGTCTAATTATTTACTGCAATCAGGGAAAAATGCTCAAGGGCGACATTTGTGAAACAGCAAAAATTTCAAGCACGACTCCACCAAGGATTTCTCATAGTAGTCTGTGTGTACGCTGGAGCACCCTGGCAATTTTTCAAGGCTGCATCAGAAATTCCAGACTCTGGGTGTCCTTTTAGGGAAAGCATGTATGTGCCAACTCTACTGCATCACTGCCTGGGTACACAAACCTAAACACATCCTGTATTAATGCCACGCAGTGCTAACGTAATACCAGCCATCCTCTCAGGCATCCTCTGTGGGAGGAGAGATATAATCTGCGTGGAGAAATCTGATTTAATGTCCGTTATGCAGGGGCGTAATGCAATTAGGGAGTTTTACATGAACTGCCAAGTAGTCCCCCAAGCCTTCTGCTTAGTAATTGTTACCAGACCAATACTGACGTAGACTGTGTATGAAAGATTTCAGGCTTGATAGAAAGCAGTGCCAGGCAATATTAGGGATAAATAGAGACACAGAGAAACAGAAAAGACATCGTCGCCTTTAAAAAAAATGAAAACAAACACTTAAGATTACTTCATACTGGAACAACAGCACTCCAAGTTTAGTCTCCAGACAAGTTTAGCTCAACTTAATGTATAACATTACCAAAGTTACCACTGAGCAGTGATTTAAAGGGATAGCTCACTCAAAAATGAAAATTCTGACATTATTTAACACCTTCGTGTTAAATTAAATTATAATTTTTTTTGAACAATATCTTTCGTCCATACAATAAATGTTAATATTTTGGACCCCTTTCACTTTTGTTATTTGGGTAAAAACAGTTCTGTTTCTGCAGAATACACTGTAAAAAATCCAACTTGCAAAAAGAATTGCTAAATGAAAAACAATCTTCAATTGCCTTGAGAAGAATTTTTAAATTCAATAGACTGCTTCTTACTCATTGAGTCAACAAAAGTATTTAAAAATATATATTTTAGAAGTTGTTACTTATTAGTTGAGTAAAAAAAATTAAGTTAGGTCAACTTTTTTAGTGTATCTTTTTTGTGTTCTGGAGAATAAAGTAACAGACGGTGAACTATCCTTTTAAAACAGTTTTCATCAAGACCCAGATTTTCTATCAGCCATCAAGTGGATGTTAAGTGGATGGATGATTTAACATAGCAAAAATGAAACCCTCGACCTTTTAAGCTTTGTTTGCTCATAGGCTTAGAGTGTGAAAAGGCAAAATAAAGCAATAAGCCCCAAGAAGCCGTGGTTTACAGTGAATTTATAACAGCTATGGGGCGTTGTTAAGCTCGACACAAAGCTTTTATAAAACGGTTGTTCATATACGTAGTAAGGTTTCACCGAATAATAAAGTGGATTGATATAAATAAAAACAGTATTCTTCCACCAAACAATGTAGTTCCTAAGAAATGGCTGTGGTTCCAAAAAAAAGTGGTTGCCGAAAAAAAACACAGAAGTAAACAAATGTGTATGTTTATAGTGTAATTTAAAACAGCTTCGAACTGGGCTCAACCAATCAGAATCAAGGACCGGAACTATCCGTTTTATAAGGAAACGTACATTTCACTTCTGAATTCTATCAAGGCCAAAAATCCCAACCAGCACATGTTCAACAAGGGCTTGTGTAAATATGTGTGGAGAATCATGTCAGAATGAAGTGATATACTGACTCTGATGTCCATTCGCTCATGGCCTTTATCCGGATGAAAAAGCTGTACGCTTGTGTCATTGTTTCTGGGTTTTGTGGAGGTATGTGTTGATAACGCAGGCTCACTCATTTCAAATATGTCAACAGTAGTTTTACAGTCAAAGGCAGAAGAATTAGAAGCTTTCATCACAACTCACATATGCACATTCTTCTGGGACTAACAAAACCAGCTGACAAACTGATGAAAACACAATCTGCTAAGAGTAGCAAATAATTACCAATGCTCAAATTTCCCTACATAATATTAAAAATACTGTACAATGTTATTAATATTGCTTTACTGTATAACAATTTATATTCTCTAGCACAGATGTCCTTATTTACATAACAAAGAGCAGCAATAATAAAACCTGAGATGGCCAAGAGAGTTCTACTGTCACTCTGCACTCACAACATAAACACAGCTGGCAGACAAACCACAGTCGTTCATTGTCACAGTCAAGCCTGGTGAGACCAGCCATAGTAAACACTGGGATCAATACAAGCTATTGAACAAGTTACTCAAGTCCCCCTGTGGGGGGATTATTACCCCTGAGAAACAAAAAAATCTTTAAGTAATGCTGTCACATTCAAACTCAAGCCAAAATTTAATTGCTTTATCTATGTGTAATAAATTGATGTAAAAATGTATAGAGATATTTTTCTGCTTTGCACTTAATGTGACCAAACTGGAAAGAGTAGTGTGGAAAGATTATATGTGGCAGCTTTACAGGCACTCTTAAGATATGATTATACAGGACAAAAAACATTTCTGTTTCTATTTGTCAAGAAACAGGGAAATTTGTGAAATTTATCATAAAGCTTCAACTCTATTATAATGCTGTTAGGATTTTTTTTTGTTGATGAGGAGCACCACCTCGTGGTGAAAAAGATCCTTTATACAGTACTGCTGATATTAGCATGCAGTCCTAATGAAATTCCAGAGGTTCATATAATCATTCTTTTGCTTGGCCCCTTCAATAACAACAACAACAAAAAAAAGAGACCTATCTAAAAGTAGCATAACAACATATTCTGATGCATATATGAAAGTGTTTCCTTACTTACAAGTGCATCAGTATCAACTCGGAGTGATGCCAGGAAAAACCTGGATTTAAACCTGAACCTGATATTTGAAACTGCAGAAGTCAAAAGAAATAAACAGACCACAGCGTGTGGTTCACTGCAGTGCTTTGTGTGATTATCAATGTGGACTTGGTTACCACATTATAGTTTAAGCCTGTAGACAAGTGCATGTGTTTATTATGCAATAAGAAGACTGGGAAAATAGATTGAGATGTTTCTAAGGGTAATTACAAAATGGATCTCTTTCCTCCTAGTTCCAGACCTAAACATTTATTCAGGGTTGTATTTAAAAGGAAGACAAAGAGGGGCAGTAATTCATTTAGTAGCCATCTAATGTTAGATTATATATTTTGTTAGTCCAGCTATGTCTTTACAGTCAACCATTACAACATTTAAGATTAATATGGTCCCGTACCTTGCTAAATTTGTAAATATTTCATACTCAGTGTCCACTCTGTCCTCCTTCCCCATGGCTTCTTGCGCTACAAGGTCTCCCACGACTATCTCTGCCTTCTGGAAGCTTGACTCGGCCTCTGCTAAAGTTCTCATGGTTAAGTGAATTAACATATTACTGTCATTATTCCATCATCTGAAACAACAAGGTTTGTATGATGAATGATCAAATTTTACTACTTCGCTAAATTTAATGATGTCATACACTGAAAAATATATAGTGTCTCTATAAAAGATTTGAACTTAAGATACACTTTAAAATATACTGTCTGAATATTATTGCATTAGATATTTATGGAAACAAGGATATTTTCCAAGTAGTAGAGCAGCATTTCCAAGAGTCTGATGTATGGTAAGAAATGAGGTGAGGTAGCTCATTCTCTCCTCCTGCTGACTGGAACGGAGTACTTCATGTGCTTGGGATGCATGTTCTTGTGCCTGATGTGCCCAACCTGGAAACCAAGAGGTCTTAGATTGTTAGGAGGTAATTAATGTTTTATATGTTTACATTATATGACTGCCTAATAAATCCATTTTGCATGATGCACAGTCGATGAATGGTTTATTTTTCAATAGTAACAAGTTCATTATTCTCATTATTGCTCACCATACTTTACTTCTATCTCTCGAAATGCATTAAATAATTAAAAATTCTACCTTTGTGTTGCAAGTAAGCTTTAGCCAGTCTTGACTGAGCTTGAGCCACTGCAAAATGCTCATTTCCATAAACCAGTCTGCTCAGTGCCAGGCAACGCACAAGCTCTTGGATACAGGGGTCATACTGCAAAGGTCAGACAAGCATAAAACTTTAAAATAGAGAAATGAAACAAAACACAATGAATAAGATGATTTAGTTCTGTACTGGAGAATAAGAAAATGCCTGGGGATATTTATATAATTCATAATGGATCTTACTGAAATGTTGGTGCACTAATAAGGTTACATAAATCAGTAGGAGAGAACAACATTAGAGTGTGAGTCATGTATTTCCGGGTATAAGATTATTCTATGTGTACCTCTTCACTATCAGCCAAAGACTGGGCCCGTCTCTCACAAAGCGATAGTTTCTCTGCAGGAGTCATCATACTGTAATTCTTCACATCTGCTTTCTGAGAGATTACTGTTGAATCTGTTTCCTGCAGGGACTCTCCTGAACTGGTACTGCTGCTCATGTTGAAGCTGGTGAATCTGTAAAAGTTCAGAGCTCGTTTGTGTCTCAAAAGAGCGAATTGGCTACCTACACAGCCGTTCTGTGCAGATACTGTAACTGAATATGTTTTGAGAAACACCCCACTTTCGTTCGTTGCATGGGAAGATGTACTGAACGTGAAAGGTTGCTGAGAGACTGTCAGCCCCTAACATTCTGCCAACATCTCCTTTTGTGCTCCATTCAAGAAATAAAGTCAAGATTTGAAACAACATGGAGGTGGGTAAATGATGACAGTGTTCTTATTTTTGGATGAACTACATCTTTAAAAGCGACATGAAAATGGATACATACGATTCATCGAGCGCAGTCACAGAACAGCTCTGCTGTGATGCGCGAAACGATCCGCTGCGCGGTGCCAGACTCATTTTAATGGCGAATAAAACTCAACCGTAAATTCATAAGCTGACAGCTGATGGTAATAATTAGTTCTCCTAACAAAAACTCTTGAGACTGTTATGGTCTTTTCAGGAACCGTGGAAGGCAGAGCTGTGTGCAACCGAGTAACGAATATCCCGAAAACCCAAACAAACGCTGTGATTGGTTGATTCCCACACATGGGTGAGTCATGTGACTCTCAAGACCGCATTAATAAATAAAATATTGCATTTTAACGTTAAATCGAGCCATGCTGTTTCTTTTCTCATTATTTCAGTACAACTGAATTGAACTTTGACATTAATAAATTTGACCAAATTATCCAATGTATGCACATGTGTGTAATGCATTTATAGCATCTAGACAATAACTTACAGGCAATGTTTTTTTGTTTTGTTTTTTTATTAAAAAACTGTCAACTGAGGGGCTGCCAACTTGTGAGAGGCAGTGCATTCTGACCATAGTCACAAATAAAAAAAAAAATTATATTGTAAAAATATATAAGAGAAAAATATATAAATAGTTGCACGTTAATGTGTGTCTGTAGCAAATTTTATATTAAGGATTTAATTACAGGTTAAATCAATTGATTTTGATGGGTTTGTGTTCCTCATAATAAACTAAGGTCCCACTAGGCTATGTGAGTCATTGCCAAGTGTATCTATTATAAATGGTTACTCATAAATCTATTTATGAATACTCACATTATGATAATAAGCCCACATTATGTTGTGAGTAGTTGACAGAATGCAGTGCATTATGGGCCGGTATGCATTCTTACGAAACCAATAACACCAGGCAGCGAAGGGATCAAATTACTTTCTGTGAGTAGCATTCAGTAGTCTTAAGAGATTGATACCACTTTATTTTTTATTCAGGACTGAAGCCTTCAAGGACTGTGAGCAATTCATCTGGTATGATTATAGAAGCCAGTCTAACATTAAATCTGTTGCATTTGCTTAAATGGCTTAAAGTTTTACATGCAAAGTAATATGCAATTTTTTTCCAATTTAGTGTAATTTAGTACATGGAATGAGGTAGAGTGGGTGCTATATGGAGAAGGCAGTAATGTCAAAACCATTTGTTCCTAGCTAAATATAAATTAATAATACAAAAAAAAATTTATAAAAAAAGATGGAATGACCCTACTGGCTTTCACTGAGAGAAATATTAACATAACAAATGGCAACTAATGGAGCCAATTACATTCCAAAGAGTACTTTCTCCTTTCTGTACAATTTGTTTTTCTATGACTTGCAAGGGTGGATATTTTGTTGCAGCTGACATAAAATCTATCTATCTATCTATCTATCTATCTATCTATCTATCCAACTATCTATCTATCTACTATAATTGACAATTCTTAAATCGTCAAGATAAACCCTATCCTTTAAAAAAAAAAAAAAAAAGTGACACAAGCAGGAGATGTGGAAGAGCAGAAAATGTGTCTGTCTTTTTAAATAATAAAAATAATAATAATAAATTGATATTTTATATCTTGTCCTATCATGATTTTAATACCCACAGATGCTTTCTTTGTCCTGCTGTGTACAAATGACTGATTTCTTAAGCAAAAGATATGTGTGGCAAACTCAGAGAGGCATTCATTTCATCATCCTTCCCTTTATCATTCTGAATAGTTTGCCGTTCTTTTCTCTCCTCACCTGTGTAAAGTTAGGCTTTATAATGAAGTGTAGTCTGCTTTACATTAGTGTTCACATGCTCCACACAAACACTAATGTAATAAAATGTGCTCTATTCAAGTTGGGAGTAGCCATCAGTTTCCTTTCCATCCCTTTTTTAACGTTTTATACGAAGAGGTCTAGCTGTTTAGTAGCCTATTGTTTTCTCCCTTGGAATTTGTTACACAGTCCCAGAGGGATCCAAACATTGCGGCTACATTTTGAACGGCATCTTTACGCATGCTTATGAATCAAAGGCGTCTCATAACATTAAGTTCCATTCATCACCTTCATCTTAACCACGTCTTCAAATACAAAATCCACTGGCGACAGAGAGGTTAACCCAAGCAGTGCAAAAATAGGACCGCGTTCATGTCACTCCCTCAAAGGCTGTAGGTTCACACCTCTTTTCAGGTTTACATCTGGACTGAGCTGCACAACCTGCTCCCCCTCGAAATCTAGTCCTCAGCGCACGTCCACAGCCCGACTTAACTTATCTACAGCTGGAAGATGAATTATCAGCTCTCTGCGCTTTTATTTGCAGCAGTGTAATAGTTAAATCAGTGCCGAATGCGTGATTTGATGTGGTGTGTGGTGCCTAAGCTTGAACAGTCCTCTACAGTGAGAAGATGGCGTCGGACGGAGCGAAAGGGGAGCAGCCACCTCCGCTACAAACACTGGTAACCACTGGCCATGGAGCCGTCGAGACGGTGAGATACATTTAAGAATAAAATGACATCTTGTCAGCCGCAACGACGATTACCGCGAATGTTAATTATGACAGGGAATGAATGGAGTTTAATAGAATAGGAATCGTCCAGTGCTGTGATCATAACTATCAGTGAATGTGTTACTGTGCTCCGTCTGTATATGGAGGACACTGAAAGATTTTGGGGGGAATACTTTGTTAGAATTTGACATTAAGATTTGCTATTGTATCTTTTATTTCAGGCAGAGAACATACTGTATAAAGTACGGGATTTTTTTCTTATTGTATCTTTAATATGCAGCTGCGCACGATTTAATATGGTAAGCCTAGAAGGTGGTTACCTTCCAAATATTGAATATTTAACAGTCGCGTTTATAATAGGTGCTATCTGTTGTCACGTTTCGAAATACCATGATATTTTAAATTAAGGTATTATTATCAATTGCTTTTTAGCATGTTTAATGTAATGTAATATTTAGAAACTTTAATAATTATATATATGTATATATGTGTATATATATATATATATATATATATATATATATATATATATATATATATATATATATATATATATAGTTAGTATTATTGCTATTTATAAATATATTCTTAAAATTATACGTCAAATAAAATATACAGTTTGTATGTATGTATGTATATAAACACATGTATGTATATAAACACATGCATACAAATATATATGTGAGACATACAAATAATTATATCAGTATAATACATTTATAAAGTATAATAAATTAAGTAATAAATTGGAGAATTAATTAAATATTAAAATATAAACCTGCAAATACTGATAATGTGGGCATATACGTATACACAAAAAACACACACACATATATATAATGTCAAATTAAAATTAAATGTACTGTACATACACATATATGTCCTGTATATATTTGTTCATATTTATTTGATATAGGTATACATTAAAATATTTATTTGTACTGGTATACATTAGACATTTTATATTTGTATGCTATAATATATATATATATATTCTATATAAAATATAAAAATAATTAAACAATAAATTTATATATGTATTATACTATATACATTATACATTTTGTTAAATAAAGAATATATTATTAGAATGTAACAATAATTGAATTTCACACATTCTGATGACAAGTTTTCAACATATATGGATGAACCCCACACACCACCCTTAAAAAAAATCAATAATACCCCCAGGAGAGATGCTATAGAGCCCTCCAGAACAGTTTCCTCAGAGGTTCTCCTTGCTCTCAAATGTATTGATCTGCATGCAGTGTCTTACGGTAAAGGGCGGTCTTTAGTTTCAGTAGTAAGATTTGTGTCTCATCTTACCATCTATCTTTTTAAATTAATTTGCATGACAGACAAAACATCACTTCTGAATACCAAAGCCAGCCATATAGCAAATACTTACAGATGATCGTTTCAGTGATGCACAGAGTGGCACAAAAATGAAGCGAATGGAGAGATGTAATGAAGCGGAGGCGGATTGGGGGTGGGGTTTGTAGTTCACAGGAGATGTTTCTAAATCGGTCTGAATTTTAGTGACTCAGCTGGCATAGTTCAGAGTACTGTGTCACCCAACCGATCGGAGCTGCTTTAACTGCTCGAGGCCCCTTTACATTTAGAGTTGGGTTGAACAGGTGCGCAGACTTCAGCTCTGCCCATTGGCCAGTGGTGTGAAGTCATAAATCTGTGTCTTGTCCATCTACCCAGACACCTTTCTCAAGGGCTACATACCCTTACAGAGGTCCATGAATAGTTTATTTGTGTGTGTGTGGGGGGGGGGGGGGTTGTTTATCAGGTGTGCTCAAGTGGTCTGACCCCATCCATACTCAATCTGGCTTGAGCAAAGTATTGTTTCAATGGCTCTACATTGCATTCAAGAGAGCATTGTGCAAGGCCTGGTCAACAACAGCATCTCCCACTGACAAGTATTGCCTTTTTTTCTTCAAACTCAGCATACTCCATATTGCTTTATCTGTGGATTCCCACTGGGGTTGCACATTTCATTATGCGAAGATAACGTCAAGAATCAATCATACAGTAGTTATACTGTACTCTGACATCTGTACTTTAAGGTGCAGCCGTTGTTTCCAGTTTCTGAAGAAAATTCTTTGTCCGTGCTACGATCAGTGTTGCAGTTTGGATCGCACCTGAAAAACTGGACACAATTTGATTAACCAGTCACTACTCTCTCATTTCTCGTTACACAGAGATCAGTCACTAATCATTTTTCAACGAGACTCACTCATTAGAGTTCTTACATACAATATATGGAATGGAACATGAGAAGTTGCTCTTTGACAAGGTAGACCTCCTAATGAAGCACATGATTTGTGGAAGGGTCACTAGAGCTACTTAGTTACAGGCCCTAACAATGTGAAAAATCTAAGACATTTTGATTGGGCTAATGTAACTTCCATAGTAGGTGAATATGTGTCTTTTTCTGACACATTAAATATTCTTCAATTATATTCAGTTATATAGTCCTCCAGATATGAAGTACAAGTGATACTTTTCTTGTCTTTTTTTGCTTTGTGATGATAACTCATCTCCTGGATATTTCATTGCATACTACTAATTTAATTATACTGTATTCTAAAATATTGCCTTAAGCTAACTAAGTGCATCACTGCTGTTTAGTTATTCCTAAACTTATGGATGAAAAAAGAACTAAAATCAAATATTATAACATATACATTATAAAAAATATGTAGGGTATTATAATTTAAATAATGGTTTTATAAGGCTGTATAATTCATGAATTGTTTTATTAATAGGTCTTTGGATTTTTTTTAAGGGTGAAAAGTAGGCCCCATTAGATGAAGATTTATAATTTATCTTTCCATTAAGATTTACTGGTGGAGATGAACCAATGTATCATGAACTGATATTTATTTGCGGCCCTGATATATTATTTGGATTATATCAGTATATAATTCCACAGGTTTAGGGGCCAAAGATATATTTTAAAAGTATGTTATTTCATGTATTTATATTTTGTGGATGAAATTGCGGTCATTCAAAATTGTTCAGATCATTGCATCCCTAATTACTACCCAAGGGAGCTTAGACTAGACAGAACTTCTGGTTTCAAAAGTAGCTGGTTAATGTTTCAGTGAAAACTTAATACTGTGGGCCGAGAGATCGGTGCCCACTCAACACCTCCTCTGCCAAGGATCTAGTAGACCATCTGAGATATGCAGTGTCATTTTCCTGTAACAAGGCTTGTGTTCTTGCTCTGTGTGTTTCAGAAATGCGAGTTGAACATCGACAACCTGAGCAAACCAGAGCTCCTGACCCTTTTGAGTATCATGGAGGGAGAACTTGAGGCCAGAGACCTAGTCATTGAAGCTCTTAGGGTGAGTATGAAATCTCTACACATTTGTGCACATTAACTGTATAAAAAAAACAAGATATCATCATTATATTGAAGACTGTTACGGTAGGTGCAGCATGTGCTCATGTGACCTAAAAGTGGTAAGGTACATGGGGATTTAGGGTCTGTCCCATATTGTTAACCAAATCCTTGTCTCTTTATAAACGTTTTTTATTTCACGGATACACTTCAAAAGTTTGGGGTCAGTAAGATTTGTTATTAAAAAAATTAAAACCTTTATTCAGAAAGGATGCATTAAATTGACCAAAGGTGATGGTAACAACATTTATACATTAAAAAAAGATTTTTTGCATTAAGGTCAGACGTTTAAAACTGGGGTAAGAGTCCAATTACTAAGTTTCTAGGCCAGTGTATTAACAAAACATTGGGCACATTTTCTGTCTCTCAGTATCTCAGTCTCCCTTCCTGTCTCTTTTTTTGCTCCGTTTATGCAGGTTTGTGATGTTCGCTTGTGTCATTTACCGTCTTCCGCTTTACTCTGAGATGGTTTCCAGGCATTTTAGAGGCTGCACTTTTTGTTATTCTGTTCCCTTGGCTGCAAGTATTTCCCAGCTGGTTTTCCCCCTGTGGATATGCTATCTCTTTCTCCCCCTCCCTCATCCCTCATTCCCTTTCCACAGCAACCAGCTCAAGCACAATGGTCTCGTTTGTTTCCTTAGGGAGATAGTGATAGGGTCAAACGCGTCCATACTGACTTTTAGACATACCACTTTAAAAATCCAAAAAATAACATTTTGTTTATATTCTAGGCCATACTGTAAATATTGCATTTGATACATGAGAGATGAAAGCAGCAATGTTATGCATTATTAAAAAGCTATGTGATTAATTAGCAAGCTGAAAAAGCTCTGTGATGTATCGTTTTCCGTCAGAAACAATGGCGGGACATAAGCAGATTAACTGTGGAGTCACATGCCTGCAAACTCTCGGACTTGCGTTCAGAGCCAGCCCGTTATATCCAGTCACATCAGCTCAGTTCTTGGGCCAGTGTCATCTTACATTGTAAAGTTCATCACAAGATAAACAGAAGGTCTTTAGTGCAGATAGATCACTTTGAAACCATAAACAGTCCCATATGGATATCTGGATACAGAATATAGATGCTCACAAGCCATTATGTCTCAGTGTGCTTATTTCCATTCATAAAGCCAGAAGTGTCAAGTGGAGTAATGGCAGGTCTGTGTGTACAATGGCAGGACTACAGAGTTACTTTTCTGACACAATGTAGTTTATTAGTTAATGTTCTCCTCATAAGTTTTTCATTATGTTATTCTTCATTTACCCGCTTAAAAACATAAAACCGGCTAAAGGTAGTGTCCATGCTGGTTAAGGTGGGTTAGCACTAATTTAGCCATAGCCATAATGTTCACTTTCCTGGTAGCTGGTGAACACTTGGATGGTTAAATGTTGTTGTTATTACGTTGTTAATAGGTTCTTCTTCACTGATTTTTTTTTCTTTTTGTGACAATATCCAGTCATTTCAAAAGAGGGCGAAATATGTAGGATATGAATATTTACTTCCTTCCATTATGTGACCAGGTTTTGTTTCACCAAAACATATAAGAGCTTTGGCAAAAACCTGAGTTGGAATAATAAACACACTAGACTGGAGTAGTGTAGGCTGTCTGGTTGTTTCAGCACTATTAATATGATTGGTTGATTTCTGCCTGTGCCGCTATGATTAGATGGAGCCGTTTAGCTTCTGAACACGCTTTCTGGCACTGCAACGTGAGCTAGTGTCAGGTCATCATTGCTAAATGAAACTGGATACAGGTTCAGAGATAGCAGTTCAGTGCCTCATATGAGTGATCGTTTGTGACAGTGAACATGTTTAGCCTCTGATGTGAATGCATATTTACTGGAGCCGCTGCTCCAGTTCACATTCACATGGCTATTACGGGGAGCGTTGTACATTTTGATACATTCTTTTTGTGTGGTAGATGGAGTTATTTCCCGGTGTGACTAATAAAAATAGTGCACAAACACACTGTGTACAGGGGCCAAATTAACACTCGACAATCTCCAAATCAACACTGCCCTCTAACTTTACAGGGAACTGCAGCGTACATGGCTTAAATTAAATTATATTTTGTATATACATGTTTAAAATAAATAATATATTAGTTTTATATCACCAATAGCAAGTCATTTTGGACACTATCTTCTAGCTGTATGTATAGGTATCAGAATATTTGTCTGAGTATCCATTAATATTTATTATATTTTTAAGAAATGATATAATATTTTGTACAAACTTTATCTTAGTTATAGTTTTAGATTTTTTATATCACTGTTAGCAGTGGATAAGAAGCTTTATATATACATAGGTATCCAAATATAATATTAATATTATTTTTATATTACAATTAGTGGGTCATTTTGAACACTGTGGCCATTCAGGAAGGCTAAATATTTGTCTGAATGTTTTTATAATATTGTGTTTTGTATAAATAAAATAATACTTGATTTATTTGAATTATAATTTAATATTTTTATATCTCCTTTAACATTTAATTGGTATTCTGAGTATTTATAGGTAACTATATTTCTGTATATTTAAATATAATATATTTTATATATTGTATGTAGGTATCTGAATATTTTATTGATTATATTGTATTATTTCATTATTTGTTTATATTATATTTATATTACCATTAGCAGATAATTTTGGACATTATCTCTAGCTCTATATATACGTAGGTATCTGAATGTTGCATGCAAATCAATGAGAACAGCTTGGAGATATTTGTGTTGTGTCAGGGTATTTCACTCTCTCTCTCTCTCTCTCTCTCTCTCTCTCTCTCTCTCTCTCCCTCTCTCCCTCCCCCTTCCACCAGCTTTTTTTATTCTATCTGTCAAATACAAGAAGCAGAACCATAATTCCAAATGCACGTGTCTGTAAGAGCAGCTTAGCTGATCCTCACGCTGCCATTCGGCGAGGCTGAGGACAGTTTGTGTGTGTGTGTGTGTGTGTTTGTGTGTGTGTGTGTGTGTGTGTGTGTGTGTGTGTGTGTGTGTGTGTGTGTGTGTGTGTGTGTGTGTGTGTGTGTGTGTGTGTGTTTGTGTGTGTGTGTGGGTGGCTGGACAGATGGACAGAAGCGCATTTTATGAGAACACTATCCAAACAGTTGAAAATCAATTAAATTTACAGACCCCATCCAAGGTATTTTCCAGCACCCTCCTGTTTATTTCGTAGTGCACTCTCAATCATTTGTAAACACAAAGATAAAGAATCATTGCAAAATACTGGAAATCTTAAATAAGCAGAATAAATCAAGCACCGCAAGCATCTGAGTAAGCCATTTTGTTTGTTTTCTCCTAATGGCTTTAGTTTTGCCTGAAGAGTTAAGCAAGATTCAATAGAAAAGAGCACTGAATGAGTATCTTTCAAGCTTTTTAGTGCAGGTGTGTACAGAAGTGAAAGAAGGGGGTGACCACTATTTCACAAAAGTCATCAAATATAGTAGGTGGGAATCCATACAGGGGTCTTTGTGTTCAACAGGCAGAAATAAGGAAAGTTCAGGAAAAACAATTAATTTGAGGTTTTGGTAAATGTCAGAATTGATAGTGAATTTGGTTTAATTGAGGCTAAAGGAGGCCAGCACATACTGTACTTGACTGTACTGTTAAATGTGATGGCACGGTGGCAGGGAGCATCCCGTTTGAGTGAGCGCTCAGGTCACGGGCATCATGTTAACTCGTGTTATTTCTGGCTGCAGGCCAGCTGAAGACCAGCCCTGTCGATGTGACAGCCGCCGCTCCTCCGGGCTCTGTTTGAGAGAGATGTGGAAATGTTCTCTTAACCCTCACAACCCTTAATATCTGTTATTAAGCTATCATATTGAAGTCCAAACTGGAATTGTCCTGATGCACCATAATGCAGCAGATTTACTATATTAGGGTATTTTCGAACCGTATATTGCCACAAAACTTGATATTAAACCGTTTATCAGATAGTACAGTAATGGTCTCAATCAAGAGAGAAAATTAATACATAGGAAGCATGTTAATTTGATGCAAAAGAATGCTGTGAGATATGAGAATACAGTTTGTTGAATATGTCACGTTCTTTAGTTCCAAATAATTACGTCCTGCTATGTGTAGTTTTCACCACCAAGAAGTTATTTTGTGTGTTTTTGATATTTTGACAGCTGACAGCATGCCGCATACTGAACAGCCTGTACCATCTCTTGCAGCCTTGTTTTTGTTAGCAGAAAATTAAATAGTTTATAATTACTTACAGTACTGGTAAAACATTTGGGGTAAGAGTTTTTATTTTGTTTTTGTTTTTAAGAAATTAATACTTTTATTCAAGAAGAATGCATTAAATAAATCAAACATGACTGTTAAGATTTGTACAGTTTTTTGTTTTCAAATGTTCTTTTTAACTTTGTATTCATTAATGAATCCACAAAATTATGAAGCAGCACAACTGTTTCTTGAGCAACAATTCAGCATTTTAGAATGATTTCTGAAGGATCATGTAACACTGTCTGTAGCTTTGCTTTCACAGGAATAAATTACATTTAAGTGCAATTACATAAATTACATTAAATTAATTACAAATAAATGACAAATAACAATGATACTGTTGCATTATTTACCATTACATAGTACCATTTTTCATCCAATAAGTCTTGGTGAGCATAAAAATATACAAACATTAAAAAGTCTTAAAAGCCCCAGCATTTCGAATGGTATAATATGTGAATAGCAAGGTGTTGCTACTTGTAACATGTCCGGTTTAATCAGCCCGGTTTAAATAAGTAGATCGTAATCAGAAATTACTGTATCTTTTTGTTATTCTATATTGCAGTCATGATGGGTTAGAGTCATTGAGACAGACTTCAGGGTATCCAGAACAAGCAGGCCATTGTCGATGTGTAGCCCTTCTGGGGCTGTTTTGTCCTTCCCACTGTCTGAGGAGATATGGCGCTGTTCTGAAATTAGGCTGAGACACAATCCTTCTAGCATACAAATTGCTGTCTGTAGTCCTTGGAGAGCAGAAAGGTAAGTGTCCTTGCTTACCCTTAAAAACCGGCTGCCTTTAAATGCATCCCCTTTAATGCATTGCCGCTACGGCGTCTGTGGCTGTTGCGTTGCATCTTACACTGTTATCTGAGGGCCCCTAATAACTTTGTCTGAGATTTAAAACTACAACCTCAGGGTTACGAGCCCAAATTTTTAACTGCTCTGCCACACCACCTTTCTTTTTCCTTCCTTGAAACTTAACAGCCAAACCAAAATGAGGCAGGAGCTGAATACTCAGTCGTTTAAAATGTCCGTGTGGATGAGGCCAGGCTGTTTCTCACTGTGAGCTGAATGGCAGTTTAGTCACTCCATGCGCCTGTCACTGGTCTTCTGCCAGCCTCCTTCCCCACCTCAACCGCTCCTGTCCTTATATTTCACCGAGCACTCTGTTGTTGTGAAAGCTGTGCTCATTACATTTCATGACAACCTTAGTTATCTTCTCAAGAAGAAGGCCAGACATCTCTATTACTGTATGAAGTGAAAACATCATTTCGAATGTGACCTATCCGTATACCTATCCATGCCTGCAGAATGCAATTTTGATGTCCTGTGTTGACTTACTTCCTTTTGAAACAGAAAGATTGGATAGGATCATCTCTTTTTATTTAGAAAAAACAGGTAATAACCTTATGTCAGCAATAAACTATGATTTGCAACTTGCTAGTCACTTTCAGAAAAAACTTTTAGGAGGAAACTAACATGTAGCCTACAGTATAAGGCTCCGAGCTAACAGGCATGGACTAAACAACACAAAACTCATATTTTGATTTCATGGGACTTTCTTTTCATTGTTGGATTCCTGAGCTGTATGTGTATGCGAAATTTATTATCAGGCCACAATGATGCACAGGCTCGCGTTTCCTCTCAAGCACATCCTTAAAATAAATAAGTTTGTTCTATTAAGCTACCCTGAAGACTAAGAAGACATATATAATGTAGTATATGAAGCCTCAGGCTCAAGGATATAGCTGATTTGCTGAAAGTAGTCATCCATTTTATGCTCGTTTTAGCTGCTTGGAGAAACCAAAGTGTCATTCAAAATGGAGCTGCCTCATCATACATGCCTGTAATGTAGTGCAGTTCAGATAGAAGCCACTCTTTGTGTGTCATATGAATCATACATGTTCATGAATTCTTGCTTCAACTTAAAATGCCATAGTCATGTTGTGATTACAGGCTGAATGGTTATATGAAAACATACAAACAAGAATACGGTTTGTCTTGCTCGAGGAAACTTGCATTAAACGCCTGTGCATCTGAGTCTTGAAGATTGTGTGCAGGATATGGGTTTACACGTTTATTGGTTTTTGAATAGATTGGTCTGTGGAGCACCACACAGCAATGTTGTTCATTCGAGAGGGTCATTAAAATAGGCCTCAAACATCATTAGAGAGGCATGACCAGTTTTAGCGTTCCAGCAGTGCCTGTCGATCTAGTGGCGGAAATACACTGAAACACTCTCAAGTTCTGTTTCAATGACTCTGTGGAAGAAACCCCCCCTCCCCAACCCCCCACCAAACCCTCATGCGTACTCCTCATACTGTATGTGGGGGAAATCTACTCATCATACATAATAAGGAAAAAAGCATATCTCTGTCTGTCTTAAGGAAAATAAAATCTTCTCTATTAAAGTAATCACAACATGATTATTTTAAGTTTAGTTTATATAATAAAATAAAATATAAATCACATCCCTTCCTTCTGTCTATCTAGTATCTTGATCTATCTATCTAGTATTAGTTTATCTAATATCTATATAATATCTATCTATCTATCTGTCTGTCTGTCTGTCTGTCTGTCTACATTTATCTGATCTATCTACTTTCTTCACATACACACATAATTATGTCTTTTACACATATAATTACAAAAAAGAAATAAAATACCCAAGTATTCTAGTAAACACAGTCGGTTATGTCTTAAGTGAACGTAAACAGCTGAGAAAGAAACCGGATGTGTGTCAATATTAGCAGTACTTAAAGTACGTTTTCACAATTTTTTTTTGTTTGGTGTCCCCCTTCCTGATTTCTTATTTTTTTGCATGTTTGTCACACTTTAATGTTTCAGATCATCAAACAAATTTAAATATTAGTCAAAGATAACACAAGTAAACACAACATGCAGTTTTAAAATGAAGGTTTTTATTATTAAGGGAAAACCAAATCCAAAACTACATGGCCCTGTGTGAAGAAGTGTTTGCCCCCCTGTTAAAACTGTGGTTTATCACACCTGAGTTCAATTTCTCTAGCCAGACCCAGGCCTGATTACTGCCACACCTGTTCGCAATCAAGAAATCTCTTAAATAGGACCTGCCTGGCAAAGTGAATTTCCTCAAAAGCTAGACATCATGCCGAGATCCAAAGAAATTCAGAAACAAATGAGAATGAAAGTAATTGGGATCTATCAGTCTGGAAAAGGTTATACAAAAACATGGAACAGTGGAGAACCTTCCAACAAAATTACCCCAAAACAAAATTTACAACAACACCAAAATGACAAAAAATACAACAAAACAAAAAACAAAACAAAACAACACCCAAAGAACTGCAGGCCTCACTTGCCTCAGTTAAGGTCAGTGTTCATGACTCCACCATAAGAAAGAGACTGGGCAAAAATGGTCTGCATGGCAGAGTTCCAAGACGAAAACCGCTGCTGACCAAAAAGAATATAAAGGCTCATCTCAGTTTTGCCAGAAAACATCTAGATGATCCCCAAGACTTTTGGGAAAATACTCTGTGGACTGACGAGGCAAAAGTTGAACTTTTTGGAGGGTGTTGTGTGTCCCATTACGTCTGGCGTAAAAGTAACACCGCATTTCAGAAAAAGAACATCATACCAGCAGTAAAATATGGTGGTGGTAGTGTGATGGTCTGGGGCTGTTTTGCTGCTTTGGGACCTGGAAGACTTGCTGTGATAAATGGAACCATGAATTCTGCTGTTTACCAAAAAATCCTGAAGTCTAAGAATGTCCGGCCATCTGTTCGTGACCTCAAGCTGAAGCGAACTTGGGTTCTGCAGCAGGACAATGATCCAAAACACACCAGCAAGTCCACCTCTGAATGGCTGAAGAAAAACAAAATGAAGACTTTGGAGTGGCCTAGTCAAAGTCCAGACCTGATTCCTATTGAGATGCTGTGGCATGACCTTAATGCTCGAAAACCCTCCAATGTGGCTGAATTACAGCAATTCTGAATAGATGAGTGGACCAAAATTCCTCCACAGCGCTGTAACAGACTCATTGCAAGTTATCGCAAACGCTTGATTGCAGTTGTTGCTGCTAAGGGTGGCCCAACCAGTTATTAGGTTTAGGGGGCAAACACTTTTTCACACAGGGCCATGTAGTTTTATATTTTGTTTTCCCTTAATAATAAAAACCTTCATTTAAAAACTGCATGTTGTGTTCACTAGTATTATCTTTTACTAATATTTAAATTTGTTTGATAATCTGAAACATTAAAGTGTGACAAACATTCGAAAAAATAAGAAATCAGGAAGGGGGCCAACACTTTTTCACACCACTGTGTATATATATAATATATATATATATATATTATATATATATATATATATATATCTATATATATAAACACACAAACAAACACACACACACAGATGATTTCTGTACTGCTGACCCATGCACTGTTACCCACAAGTACACTGTATATTCCTCTGTAAATAATGGAATTGGCTTTCTCAGCCAATCAGCTGGTGTCTTGCTTTATGTGTGGTGTGCAGCTGTGGCGTGTGGTTTAATCTTCCTAAGTGCATCCTGTAAGGAAGTTAATATATGGTTTTGTTTGTGTGAAAACCTCAATCTATGCTTAACAGGCACTTGTCATTATAGCATGCTGGGGCTACTTGGCCTTTCTCTTGTGACTGTGATGATTCACTCATTTGTGGCAACTGCTTCTGAGCTCATTCTCTTCAAATAATCCAAATAATCTTTTTTTCTGGTGCTTTTCTCTGCTGTAAATGCCAGTAAGCCACTGCTGTGACCTGTTTATGTAAGAGCTCCTTGCAGGGCTGAACTCGAATGTTTGAGCTGTGTTGCTTCGACTTTGACAGGAAGGAAAATTCAGGGTTGGTTGTGATTCATTGCTTCACATTGTACACAGTATGCAAAAATGCCCTAAGTGGTACATAT
This sequence comes from Cyprinus carpio, assembly GCF_018340385.1. Lineage (NCBI taxonomy): Eukaryota > Metazoa > Chordata > Actinopteri > Cypriniformes > Cyprinidae > Cyprinus > Cyprinus carpio. The sequence continues at coordinate 19,194,613 of NC_056589.1, forward strand.
TTATGTAACAAATGGGAACGTTGTGTGTGCTTGAGCATGTGTATGTGTATAATGTGTTTATTTCAGGTCAAATAAATTCACCAATATCTTTAAATATGGCTGAATCTAACCCTGTATCTGTTGCTTATCCATACAGAAGATGTCAGGCTGCATTTTGGATATATGCAGCAAAAACATGGCTTGTGAATCCCAAAGGGAAGTTGGTTTCTGTGTGTGTGAGTGTTTCACATCAGAGTAAAGCAGTGCCTTGAGCTTAATATGAATCTGACCCAGAAGTGAGTGTGCATGTGGGAGTATGACAGTTCCTCTTCACTTCATGAGCAGCGCTGTAGTACCATCTCTATATTATCGTGTCTTGTTACTTTAATGTCAACTTTAAATCCTGTCGATAGGGATCAAGTTTGTGTCACTGTTTTTCTTTCTGTTTGACATTCCCTGCTGGATAGTTTTTATAGACAGCTTGTAATTAAAAGTGCAGGATTTCCTCATTGCCTGAATTGTTTGTTATTGATTTTGTCTCTGACTCTGTCAGTTCTGCTTCACTCAGCAGGGTCTCATTAATTCGATTGGTAGTTTTAATAGAAATCTGACAAACGGCACAATGTCGTTTACTCAGCCACAGGCTTTATTTTGCTTGAACAGATGTCATGAGACTGATCTTTCTATCACGTCCTCATATCCTCAGAGGTAAACTGATATCAAACCCACTGAAGAAACCAGCCAAATGTGCTGCTACAAGCTACAAACAAAGTCAGAAATTAACTTTTTTTGTTATGACACCTGGCAATAGAAAAGTGCAGGTGAATTAAGTAACCATAAATACAGTTAAAAAGCAATCTTTCTGAACATAGTTAACAATACAATTTTTAATTACATATTACAAATAAATTTATTGTAACACTTTATTTTAAGGATCAATTCTCACTCTGAACCAGCTTGCATATTTCTAGCATATTGGCTTTTTATTAGTACGTATAAAGCACATATTAATGCCTTATTCTGCATGACCATATTTTAGATCCCTTAACCCTTCCCTATACCGAAACTTAACAACTACCTTACTAACTATTAATAAGCAGCAAATTATGAGTTTATGGAAGCAAAAGTCATAGTTAATAGTTAGTTAAAGGGTTAGTTCAGCCAAAAATGAAAATTATGTCATTAATGACATCATCAAAGTAGTCCATGTGACATCAGTGGGTCCGTTAGAGTTTGTTGAAGCATCGAAAATACATTTTGGTCCAAAAATAATGGACCAAACGCGCTCACAACAGACCCGGAAGAGAAGAAAATGCTGAATAAAGTCGTAATTTTTGTTATTTTTGGACCAAAATTTATTTTCGATGCTTCAACAAATTCTAACTTACCCTTTGATGTCACACGGAATACTGTGATGATGTTTTTATTACCTTTCTGGACATTGTCAGTATACCGTACATACATTTTCAATAGAAGGACAGAAAGCTCTCGAACTAAATCTAAAATATCTTAAACTATGTTTCGAAGATGAACGGAGGTCTTACCATTAAATTCTGTAGTTGGTTTGATTTAATATTTTTTAATAGTGAGAATTGGACTTTAAAATAAAGTGTGATCAATATATTAGATATAAATACATATACTACCATTAAATTTTGTAGTTGGTTTGATTTAATATTTTTTAAAACAAGTCTCTTATGCTTGCTACGGATGCATTTACGTACTTGATCAAACGTGCAGTAAAAACAGTAATATTCTGAAATATTACAGTTTAAAATAACTTTTCAATTTGAATATAATTTAAAATGTAAATTATTCCTCTGATGGCAAAGCTGAATTTTCAGCATAATTTCCCAATCTTCAGTTTCACATGATCCTTCAGAAATCATTCCAAAAAAATGCTGATTTGGTGCAAAATAAATAATTCTTATTATTTTCAACATCGAAATCGCAATATTTTTTTTTTGGATTCTTTGATTAATAGAAAGTTCAAAAGAACAACATTTATTTAAAAAATATAAAACATTTGTAACATTGTAAATGTCATTTTAAGGCGACATTGCTGATTTTTTTTTATTTTTTTAATACTTTCATTTAAATTATACATTTGGTTAATTTTTGACCTTAGACAGTAAGGGTTATGCTAATGTGGATCAGGTGATCTGGACGTGATCAGGGCTCGAAATTGTACTTTTATGAGTGGGTACATGACAGATGGTGGTTAGTATTAGGGGTTTCCAGATGGGGTGGGATGGTCTAGGGGCCGCTCGGTTGCACAGATTCTCACTCCCCCTGTGTACCTAGTCCTCCCCCACCCCCCAGCCCCCCAAACAGAAACCCTTAAACCTTTAGTGCCCTATTTTTCTACCGAAACAAATAATATACAGGCATATACCATATGCTATCCCGCGTCATCGTCAACATGGAGCCATTCAATCTGTCTAGGGAAACTGAAAATGTTCAAAGCCTGTGAGAGCCTGTAGACTCAGAGCCTGTAAGTCACAAGTCTCTCTGACTCTGAATATTGTGTTTCACTCTAATGTGACTGTCACAAGACTAGATTTCTTCTCGTTTCCTCTCTTCCTCTCCATCAGCCTGATGCCTTTTGATCTCGCATTTGGGTTAGAAGAGCTGCGAAAGTACTTGGCCCACAAAGCCAGCTCTGTGTTGATCTAATTGAAAGGCCCCTTGTGAGAGTCTTTGGACACACACTCACATTCAAACGGAAGCGACACAGAAAAAGCACTTTCTCCCACAGAAACATCTTACTTATGGGTTAACCTCTTCAAGTCAGTGTAATGTGCCTGATGGAATCTGCTGGAAGATGACAGCAGATTTTTGGGTTTGTGGCTCAGATAGAGACACTCGAATTGGCCTCAGCTTGGTCAAGTTCAATGACAGGAAAAGGAAGTGACTTGTTACTTCATCTTTCAGAAACGAAAAGCCCAGAAAATGTGAAGTATTTTTTTCTAGTTTGAAATTAGTAGATAACTGTTTTTGCAAATATCTGTCATGGGTTTGTTACGTTGTGGATTCCATAGGGGAAAAGTATATTGGCTCTTTCTCATTTTGGTACCCACCATTGCAGTTATTCTCTGCCACTCCCCTCAAACCATCTTTGTCCTCCCCTCTTTCTCTGCTCATTTTCAGAATCTCTTCCCCTTTGGCAGTTTTGGACCCCTCACTCAGCCAGCGCGTGCCTGTAAATGCTAATGATACCAGAGACCTGCCTGAACTCCACCAGGAGTCCTGTGTACACAATTTAAGCTCAACACCTGGCAGAGAGTGTATGTTAAATTTCAACACGGTTTCTTGTCTTATTCAGCCTCTTAAAACCCAGTCAGATTAGGACACAACTATACAAATAAACTTGACTTGACATTTAATGGGCAATAAGTTTTTCCCTGCTTCCTCTACAGTCCCCCTGGACCATTTAAGAAATAAATAATAAAGAAATAAAGCTATAAAAGTATGTGATTGGGCCCTTTTTAATGTTCTTGTAATTTTGGAAAGTAACATTTTGGCCTGAAGTGAGGGCTTTTACCCTGTAGCTGTCATAGTAGTAAATGCCTCTGCAGTTAATATAAATTTATGCCTAATGTCCTAAAAGATTGTAAATTCTTTCTACAGTATAATAGAGAGTGACAACTAAATCATGGCCTCATTATAACTAACTAAAGCTTTAGTATTAGATGTGTTTTGTACAAAGCAGCTTTGTTCTGATTTTCCACAAACAATAGTTATATCAATCAGACGTAACACTTTGTTGTTTTGTGGCAGGTTTCTTCCACCTTATCCTCATCTTTACTCTCAATACGATGTAATGTGTTGAATGTTGCTCCTGACCCCCATGATGGACCGATAAAGTAGCACATAAGGAGGAGGAGGGACGGCACAGCCTCTGTGATTATAGAAGAGATTTGTGAAAGCCTAGAGGAAAGTGCCAGATGGCTGAGAATCTCAAAGCCCTCCATTCTCTATCTGCCATGACACAGACATTTCTCCCGCCTCCAGACTCTCTCACTCTCTCTCTTGCTCTCAGTCTTTCCCTCAACCCCCTCCTCACTTTCTTTTCCTCTAGACTTTGCAATGTTTACTAGCTCCTTCACAGTTGTCAGTCAGAATTACAGGAGTATTTTTTAATTTCCCTGTTTTCTCTTCCTGCTTTCCTCATGCTTTGCTTCCTGGGTCATTCCTACTCTAAAGTACATTTTCATATCTTTATGAAATATTATATGGGATAAAATAATAACCTTAGGCATTTTAAAGATGGAAATCATATTTGTTTTTATTTAGTTTACATGCAACATCGTTTGTAGTGGGAAAACAACAGCATCATTAAATATTAGCAATGGATCTGATGGATTATGTGTTGTTTTGTAACCTCAGCTTTCCACTTATATAGCAGACTGCACTCAAATTGAAATAAGCCTGGTCCAGCACTGGTCTATCTGTTCGTGCTAAGTGGACTGAAAGAAACTCACTTACAGAACTTTTATGCCCTTGAAAGCTGTGATACTTAGCAGAAGTAAACTGATCCTGACACTTGCAATGAGAGTCATCCATCTCAGAGTTTGCATGTGTGTGTGTGTGTGTGTGTGTGTGTGTGTGTGTTTGTGTTTTGTGTGTGTTTGTGTTTGTACTGTACATCTGTAGGCTGGTTATTTCCTTCTATGGTTAAGCAATAGTTGGCCATTAGCCTCCAGGATGCTTTGTGCTCTTTGCATGGTTTCTTCTGCTTCTAGTACACAGACTTATTTAAAAAGAGACACCCTGTAGAGAGTAAACGTCTAGATTATCTCTCCCATTTGATCTACTTGTTCATTTTACAGCATTACTTATCCAGGACAGATGGGTAGTGTAGATCAGCCCAGTGGGTTGCCTGACACTGAGCATGTTTTGTGAGGACAACACTGTAAAAAAGAAAAAGAAAAAAAGTGAACTTTATGATAAAAATGAGGGCCGTACACACCGGGACGAATATCGGCGCGCGTTATTCGCCAGCGTTTTTCAACGCGTTTTTGTGTGTTCACACCCAAGCGATTTTCGCTGACGATGATTGGAGCCGAGTGAAACATGCAAATTCATTCCCTGACATTAGATGGCGCTTAATGTAAAACAGAAATACTAGAAATACTAGTTCTCTTTTATCAAGATTTTTGTAATCGCTGTCGCGTTTGTCATATAGTTCTTTGTGTTTCGACACCAACGAGACCAGCAACTCTACATTCATCTTGCCTTGCATCTTCTTCGTCTTATTTCTTCCCGGCAGTGTAGACGCTACTTGGCGTATATCTTCTTCACCGTTACGTATATGTGTGCTCAGCTTTGTGTTTGAGCGCCCCCAAGTTGTGTTTTACTGTAACTTCAGAAGCTCCAGACACGTGTGCAAAAGCGCCATTCTCATTGGTCGTATAGTTTTTGACGCGGTGCGTCAAACCAAAAAAACGAAACCCGAGGCGTTTTAATAAATAACCAGACTTTAAAAATCCTCTAAAATCACACAAAATAACAATCCTCACATACAAAAATGTTTATTGGCTGTACAATTGGAGTGGTACGAATATCGCGCGCGATTTTAAGTTTTACAAATGTAGCTTATTACACTGTAAAAAAGAAAAAGAAAAAAAGTGAACTTTATGATAAAAATGACATATTTGGTTGCCAGAACTTTACTATAAAAAAATATGGTAGCAACATTTTAAGTTTTACAAATGTAGCTTAAATTGTAACTTTATTTTGTGTATTTGGTGTAATGCAATGTGTTTATGTGGTTTAAAGTTCAAAAAACAAATTTTTTTCCACATACTGTACTTTATTGTTGCTCCTCTATGCCCCGCCTTTCTGAAATATGTTGATTTTTACAAAGCTTTTTTGTCTGAAGAGCGAGGTGTGCTCTGATTGGCCAGCTATCCAGTGTATGGTGATTGGCCGAATACCTGAAGTGTGTGACAGAAATGTTACGCCCCTCACTATACTGTGATGCTGTGTCCCTACGCGACAAGACAAAACCAATAAAACCTATTAAAAGAGGCATTTATGGCATCCAGTGGGGACACAATTTCTGATTATAATGACTTATACTGTCTTATGACTTATCGTGCAGCATAAACATAAAACCATGTCTGCATTTGTGATCGGAGAAACAATAAACAACAAGCGCTACTCTACACTGCTCAAAACTGACATTTGAATAATCAGTGGCAAATTCTTTAAATATGAAAACGTACTTACAGGCTGTGAGTCAGAATCTGAATATTTGGGTTGAACTGTTCTGGAACAGTGTTGTAATTACAACTTACCCACTGATTTCTAGCTGTGTCCTCTTTTGGAAGGCCAAAACAAAGTAGTTGCGTTTTCACAACAAACACACAGCGTCTCCACGACATGGCGGCGGCGGCGGCAACCGCGAGAATCAAAGTTACACCTTCGTTCTTTGTGTGAACATTTTGGCGGTGTTGTGCAAATCTTCCCACACAGTGATGTAGACATGTTGGGAGCGTGTTTAAACGAGGCGTTTTAGGAGGGCGTGGACAACTCTTAACAGTCTAAAGAGAAAGGAAAACTTGAAATCACATCATATAACCCCTTTATAAAAAACATATCATAACTGATATAATGTTAATACACCAAAATACTAAAATTAGTTTGTACCTTTATAATAAGGAGACAGACACCATAAAAACACAGGTGGTAAAGAAAGCCACATGATCATCACAAGTAGATTTCCACAAATACTAATATGTAGAAGGTTCACAGTGGCACACAAATATAAAACACCATTCATGACAACAAACATGACATTTAACAACATATGAGTTCACATAAAACCCTACCGTACATAAGTGTTAACAAAAAACCTAGAATAAACAATTAAATGAAAAACCATCAAATGTGAAGGAATTCTGGGAATGTCAGTTTGCATTTTTTTCACTGTAAATTACTTGCTTTTCACTTCCCAAAACTGTACATTTAACAATATTTACTGTAAAATTGCATGAAATGTCCTGTCTACTATATCTATTACAGTTTTTATCTGAATATAGTAAGGGAATTTGCTGTTAAACAATTAACAGGTTTTTACGGTAGCAATTTTACAGTATTTTACCATTAAAATGTATTATTTCTTTACAGAATTTTTCTTGTATTGTGATGAAGATGCATCTTTCGGCCCAATGCAGATGCAACTTTTTAGCCTTTTGACCCAATTTACAGTTAATATGGTTGCTGCGCCCCTGAATCTGTGTAGCATCTCCTTGCAGTGAAATACAGCGTCCCTCATCTGTGTTGATTTGTGTCAAGAAAAATATCACATTTGTATCTGATTGTTTGCCATGGGGGAGTTTTGACAAGGCTGGCCTTTTGCTGACCCTGCTGAGATGACCAGCTGTTCTTGACAGGGCCTAAGTAAACGTCAGGCTTAATGATCACCCCTGAAGAAGTGCTAAACTGCTCTGTGTGTGTGCTTTTATGTTTGAGTGTGAGGATATACTGTATTAAGTGGTTTTTGGGTGTGTGCATCAGAGAGTAGAAGAGCGTAAAGGCTACTTTTGTTATTCATGTTCACCTTAATTAAAAGTACACGATTGTTTGTACACTAAAGTACCCACACGGAACAGAACATAATGTGTAATAATTGCTCATCATTAATAAACAATCTCTATCACTCCACAATCACCCAACGCTACCTGAACATGCATCACGAGGGAACATAATGTGTAATAATTGCTCTGCATTATTTCACAATGATTTGCCCTCTTCCCACATGCACCGCATTTGTATCATAATGTTGCTAGGATATGTATTTACCTCTTGTTCTCAAGAAGTTTTAAATTTGTAAATAAAATATAAAAATAGCCTGATTGTCATAACCAGATAAAGGCAATAATCTTTTTTTCTGGAAATCTGAATAACATAGAACAACTTGCATAGTGTATTCCTATATTGATCAGAATTTGGGGTCATAAATGAATATTTAAATATGTGTGTGTGTGTGTGTGTGTGTGTGTGTGTGTGTGTGTGTGTGTGTGTGTGTGTGTGTGTGTGTGTGTGTGTGTGTGTGTGTGTTTGTGTGTGTCCACACAAGGGTGATTTTGATATTAGATACTGACAGTTGTGAAAATGCAAAGCTATTGAAAATCTTAACCAGAAAATGGACATGATGTTCCTATAAATAAGCTCACCAATCTATTGTATTTTTTTCTTAATAGGCACGAAGGAAAGAAGTGTTCCTGCAGGAGAGATATGGACAGTTCAGTCTTACGGACCCATTCCTTGCCCTGCAGAGGGACTTTGAGTCAGGGACAGGGTCAAAGGACCGCAGGCCTGTTAGCGCGAGTCCCATTACTGTGCTGGAAGCTGTTATGGCCCATTGCCGTAAGATGCAGGAGAGGATGTCTGCCCAGCTTTCGGCTGCTGAGACCAGACAGAAAAGGGTAAGACCTCAAATTGTGTGTTTAATTGTGTATGTATATGTTAAACAGAGCAAGACCACAGAAAGGATTGTGTGTGATTTATTCCAAGAGTATTTGCATATTCTATCTGAAATAAGTCCGCCTTTCCTGTAGGATTACCCTGACGTGATTAAGTTTGCTTTCGGAGGTTTGCTGAAGTGTTCCTAGTTATTCTCAGAATATAGTCTAGTATGCAATGTGTACACCTGTGTGTGTGTGTGTGTATGTCTATTCAGGGTGTGTAATAATGTGTCCGCATCATCTATGCTGCTGATACTGTTCTGACACATGAAATCAAGTCTGTAAGGCAAAATCCACTTTTTCTAAGCTCCACATAAGCATAGTACATGTCAGAAAACAGTAAGAAAGAGAGTGACAGACAAGGAGAGCAATGACGGTATAAAAAGAAGAAGAAGAGGAGGTGTTAGAAAAAGAGAGAAATGGATGCTAAGCTCTAAAACACTCTGCCAAACACATTCGTAAATCTATATCTCACAATTTGAGCTAGTGCTACAAAGAATACAAGAAGTTACATGATATCAAAGCCGGCCATGAACTTTAAAAGTACACACATGCATGCTTCTTTCAAGTGACCCCTGGCCCATCAACGCACACCATTTATGCAGACCAGATATCAGCTGTGTCAACTATCTCAGTGGCTTCAGTTATATTTTAGGATAGGCCTATTATATATTACATGATACAGTTTATATGTAAGTACATAGCATGCATATTATTTACATGTTACACTGACAATGGGAGAACTGCGCTTTCTGTTCCAATAATAAACAGTTGTGGTTGGTTTGTTATGGTGACAGTTCTCTTACTGCATTGGTACTGTGGTTAAATGTAACAGTTCTTATATATAGTACCAGTCACAATGAGGAAATGTTAAATGATGTTTATGAATAGTATAAACATACAGTAGTTGTATTGTTATCACAGTGATTTCTGTCTGTTACTAGCCACTATGCTTAATGGTTTATTTTGTTGTCTCATTATTTCTGACAAAGTATTCATTTATTCATAGGCTAAGCAGCTTAAATCTGTAAATAAAGCCTGCACTCATATCTGTAACATGTAGTGTTAATAAGAGTTAATTGGTCACCTTTCTTTACTGGAAGTAATGTATTGTGTGTCCTTGGCAGTTGATGGTAGAAGTGTGTCCCCCTTTTTGATATTCAATTTCTTGTTGATTTTTTAATTAAAGGTCAAACTGCTATCACACATGAGTGATGTGGTCAGCTCAGCCAGTACCTTAGCACACGAGTACTGATCCCTTGACCTACTTTACAAAGATCCAAATAATTAAGCCACTAAGCAACTATTTTTTTTTTAAATGTGTGGCATAGAAAACATAGAAAAAACACTACAACAGAAGAATTAATGCAAAAACTTCATAAGTGGAGCTTAGACATAAGCAGAAAGTTATGTAAGGTTAACATAAAGTGACCTCTGATTTAAGGATGTTTTCTCCAAGTTTCATTGTACTAGATTTAAAAGTAATTTTCAATGCATGGTTTACTATCATTGTCAACTGGACTGACATACCTTTAATTGTTTAATAATCAGTGTCTTGCTTTATGTGTGTGTTATCTACTCTCTGCGAGTCTCACGTTTGCCCTGCTGCTGCTGTGTCTAGCTTGAAATGGAGAAACTGCAGCTGCAGAGCCTGGAGCAGGAACACAGGAAGCTGTCGGCTCAGCTGAAGGATGAGCGAGAGAAAAACAAACACGTGGTGATGTCACTGGTGCATGAATGCAAGCAGCTAGCTGCTCGTGTAGTCGAAGAGAATCAGCGCTTTGAGGAGCTCTCTTCCCGCACTGAGCAGGACGGCCGTTCCATGGGACGACTGGAGGAAGAACTGGCATCCGAGCGAAGTCGTAGCCAACAGATGGAAGCCGAGATGGAGAAACAGCTGGCCGAGTTTGACACCGAACGAGAGCAGTTACGGTCCAGGCTTAGCCGCGAGGAGATGCGTGCTGCAGAGCTGCGAGCTGAAAGTGAGAATCTCCGAAAGCAGGTGGAGCAGCTAAGAACTGAGCGATGCAAAGATGCCCCAGCCTCTGCCCCAGTTAAACCCAAGACTGTGGCATCTGTGGCTGTGGGCACTGAGGCAACTGTCTGCAAGACTGCCTCCTCTCAGACAGATGTACTGCTGGAAAATGAAGGGGCTAAGAAGGTGCCACTTTCCATCCCCGTCAAGCCTACAGGTTCCACTTATGCTAGCATGAACCTACCTAGGACTTCCAGTGTCGGGCGGGGGCTGCACCATGGGAGCTCTCAGGCAGAAAATGGAGGAGAGGGCCAAACGCATTCACATGGCTCACATTCACCTGGTGTGTCTGCTACCTTGCCGACTGGGGTCAGTCCACGGGTCCAGGCGGCCCGTTATAAATTCCAACCCTCTGCCTCGGAGCAGGACCAAAATGGAACCACAAACCAGAGCCCCCCTTCCCGCGACCTGTCCCCCACAAATCGAGACAACTTTGCAGCCAAACAGCAGGCACGCCACACAGTCACACAGGTTCTCTCCCGCTTCACAAGCCCTCCAGCAGGTGGCCCCCCTGCAACCCTTCGCCCTGGTCTGCCACACTCTGCATCTGAGGGGGGACCCTTCACCGGGCGTTTGGGCCACTCCCAGATAGGCCTTAAATCACCAACTGTGGGCCGCATTGACAGGGGTAACCCACCTCCCATCCCACCAAAAAAACCAGGACTGTCCCAGACACCATCCCCTCCACACCCACCAATCAAAGTAGTAGGTGAAGCCAGCAGGTCCCCAGGAACAGGACTGGGCCTTGCCAAATCAACTGCCACCCCTCAGCTTCCACCAAAGCCCTCCATAGATTTGGGCGGTACAGTCCCAGCCTTGACTGCGTCACAGGTGGGTGCTTCCTTTACTGGCTGGCCATGGGGGTCACAGCCGAGAGCAGCATGTGTGGAGTGTCCCCCTGTCACCACCTCCGCCACAGCTACCATTGTCAGTAGCCCCTCCATAAATCCACCTAGCATTTCGTCCCATAGCCCCCAGCACCCGGGCAGCCCCCTGGCAGCAGCATCAGGTAAAAGGGTGCTCCATTCTTCACCCTTGCTTTCACTGCTTCTCCTCTCTTGCTTTCACTGCTTCTCCTCTCTACTCCCCTGCTTTTCCATACTTGATATATTCTTCAGTAAGTCCTAGCAGAGGGGGACATAGACTTGGAGCAACCAAGAGAGGAGTATTCTTACACTACTAGGGTTACCTGCCGGTTGAAATGCAGTACTTCAACATAACCAAGATAAGAATATTTGTAAGATTCTTGAGGGCACCTACCAATGTCAGGACAGTTTCTTGACTTCACCAAAGCACTTTTAGATACGAATAGGTCAGGTTGACCCTCTCTTGAAACGCAGGTCTCTAGGGGTCTTTCCTGTAATCCATTCTGAAGCTGATGCCAGAGGCTGCTCTATCCCCTTTCCTCCCATTGACCTACAACATGGTTCTGCTTCTCCTGTGTTCCACCACTAACCTGTTTCCCATAATGTCTTATACTTACCACTCCACCGTGTCCATGCCGCCATCTGTTTCTTTGTTTTCCCTACTGCAGAGAAACTTGTGAATGTGGTGTCATTCTCTGCATATTTTTCATGTTTAATTCCATGGTTTCAAAGACATTCCTAGACAACTAACCCAATATAATTGTGTGTGTCAAGGTCTTGTACTTAAATATTCCTAAATATGTCTCTCTGCATTTGTTCTACACAATAGTACGCAGTTCGACAGAGTTGTCTGATCCTGCTGCTGCAGAGTCAATGTTCAGCAAAGTTTAGCTCCAGCACACCTTTCTGAGAATTTGCAGTGATCCTGAAGACCTTGATTAGCTGGTTCAAATGTATTTGATCGGGGTTGGAGCTAAACTGTACAGGACACTGGACATAGAATAAAACAATACCTTCCATAATGGCCTAGCTGATCCGATTGGTTAGTGCCAATTTGTTGTTAGTCTAGCTGGTGACTGGTCAAACAGTATGGTCTTTCTTGAAAAGTATTGCTGGTTAAGCTAATTAAGAAGCCTGGTAGAGACACCAGTACAAAAACATCCTACTCTGGTGAACATCAAAAGCACAACATATGCTGATCTTTTCAGCAGGGTGGCTCCAAAAAAGCTTTGACTAAGATATCAATTAGTTAGAGTCGTGCATTGGTATGTAAGCCAAATATACTGCAGTAAGACTTTCCTCTTAGAAACAGTGTCAGAAGCTTTAGAGGTCTCTCACATTTTGAAATACCACCCTGTCTCTGCAGGCCTCTTCATAGCTCTCTGAGAGCACCAGAGAAAGACAAATGTAACGCCAGTGAAAGGAGAGCAAGTATTCCAGCAGAGTCTTCCTCTTCATTGTCACCAGAGACTAATCCACAGGATAGTTCTGAGAGATTTCGGTAGCTAGCTGTCATCGCTAAATATTAAAAACTAGCACTTTTCTCCCTCTCTCTGCAGCCACTCAGCCATGGCAGTTCTCTGAGGCTCCTCTGCTCTCTCTGCCGCCCATTTTAACCCAGAAAAGAGCCAATAATCTTATGCTTTCCTCTGGACCTCAATGCAATCTTTCTCACTTCAACTCCGTCCACTAACCAAGATAAACGTAGAGAAACCCTAGAGACAAAGCTATTTACAAACATGCATTAGATGCTAGATTAGATACAGTACATCCACACTGTAAGATATGTTATTTGAATTCTGTTTTCACATAGGTACCCTTTAGCCAATAGTATTCCTTGTGCTTTGTCAAAATTCATCTGTTTTTCTGCTGTAGTTTCTGTCTTTCTAACTCTGTCCAATTGACGTGTCTCAAACAATCAGCTTATGTTTAGAATGTTTTAAGTTTGACTGACACAGTCTGTGATGCATGACTTTGATTAATTTACCATAAACTGCCTGCTGCCTGATTTCATTTGTCCGGTTGTGTTTTGTCCTTTATTTGACTGTTTTTATTTTAACCTGATCTAAAAACAGATGAAGTTTACTTTATCTTCATGGATCTAATTAGTAGGATAGAGGTTGTGAATTGCAGATAAACTCTTTAGAATAATGTTTCCAATAATGTGTCAAAATGTGTACATCGCATAAACATTTACCCTTTGTTTAGACTGAATTTGGCTTGCTTCACATTTCCTCTTAAACATAAATTTTGTGTGTTCATCTCTCTGGAGAGTAATTTGGTTCCTGAACTACAAAAAAGTAGTCTCAGTCAGCACTGCGCCAGTGGCAGTGGCCTTAAATTATTTCTGAATGACAAATGGAGTCGTTCTTCTGGGTAATGTTTCGGATCAGAGAACACATTTTTACACAAAACTAGCACGCTGCCTCACTAGTTACTGCTGTTGCTTGAACCCTCCCAGGCTGGTGTCCCTCCATAGTCTCCTCGCTAACCTGCGGTGACCCCGTCCCCCTGGATGACGGGCAAACCCTTCTCCTCCAAGCTGCTTCCCAGGGAAATGTCACTTTATTGTCTATGCTGCTTAATCAAGATCCACTATTGGATATTCATCACCATCAACATAAATTAACCTCTGCCTTGATCTCTGCTGCTCTTAATGGACACACAGGTACGTGCTGGGCAGATTGTGCATAACTGAAAAAAGTTTTCTTTTGTGTAAGACATTATCCAGTGATCATTCTTCTATAGATATAGAATTACTTGTGTATATAAACACAGTGAAAATGTAGATATTATGTAAATAATGCGTTTTTGTCTATTCTATAGACTGCTTAAATCTACTGCTGACTTCAGGGGCATCTGCTGATGCTGTCGATGAAACAGGATTTACGCCGTTACATGCCGCTGCTGAAAATGGTCACCATGGGTGAGTCCTCTATTGTCGTTTTAGCTCTTTTATTGTGTTTTCAAGAACAGACGCTTTTGCGATTCTTATTGCACTGTTATTGACATTCTTATTAGATGATCTGATCACAAGTTTCAGGTGAGAAAGACTGAGTTTTACAAAAAGTTGTCACTTTTTCCCCCAAGTTTACTTGCAAATCACTTGTGCATGTTTATGTATAGGATTTTTTTTCAGAATTTTTTAATTGGCCAATTCTTTTAAAGCTGCATGTAACAGGCTTGTTTAAAAACTTGCTTTAGTGCATTAAATGTTTGAAAGGTGATTAGGTGGTATGCATCAAGACAGATTAGCATTTAAAATAAAATGTGATGTACTCGTATGCGTTTGTGACTACCTCAGTATGTGGATTGACCAGTAACCAGATGACAAAACGTTTTGGATCTCTTTTGGATGTGTGTTTAGCGCTGCCCAGTTGTGTAACCAGGGTCTACACAATTTTGTCTCTAATGTGCAATAATATCAATCTCAGCTTCTCTCTCATTGGTAGGTGCATGAGAGCTCTTGTGAAATGTGGAGCTGATTTGGAGAGGGAGTGTTCGCAGGGAAGGACCCCTCTGTACCTGGCCTGTGAACAGGGACATATGGAGTGTGTGAAAGTCTTGTTAGACGCAGGAGCAGACTGTTCACATGTCACAACTGTGAGTTTTCAGATCTTCACTGACACCAGTGTAACTCAAATGTCAATTACATTCTGCGATCCTAAACACAATAAGAAATACTGCCCCTCTTTTCATCTCCATGGTTACCTTAAAGTCCCCATGAAATCAAAAATAAAGTTATTTGAGTGTTAGTATCAATATGTTAGTCTTAAGGTTATATATAAGGCAGTGTGCTCCAAAACAGTGACAAAATTTGCATTTTGAAGATATAAGCATTCAAATGCCAAAATGGCTCAACGACCAAAAAAGCCAAAATGCCGTCAACGATTTTTTTCGCTGAAGTGCCTTTATACTGAAGATCAGATCACCAGCTGAGTTCGCAGTGTAGTATTTCCTGTACAGTGAATGGCCCGTAGTGCACAATGTAGGCGATAGAAAAACGTAAATCAGATAGTTGTAAATAAGCTTTCGATTGGTTTGCAAATGAGATCTGATCCGGACTTTGGCTCACACACGAATCAGCGGCATGTGCACCCCTCAGTCTGATACGGACTTGGGTCTGGTCTGTCCAGATTTACGCGATCGCACGGGCCCGAGCTGCATATATTAAAAAAGGGGGGCGGGCTGCTTGATATGTCCCACAGCCTCAGCATCTAAATGCTCTAAATGTTTTCTCTAATTTGATCTAATTTACTGCGCTGAAAAAAAAAATATCCTGGGAAATTCTAAAGGTCAATATTAAGGTGGTTTTTACATTTGCTTGTTGGTTCATCTTTTGTGTGTTTTAATATTTTTGTGATCTGTTTTATTGTAAGTGTGTGTTTGTGTTTATTGGTAGATTAGTTTGTTTTGTGGAATAAAAAAAATTACATAGATAACAATACTGCAAATAAATGAATAAAAAAATACATTCTAACGTGTATAATTTTTAAGTAATAAAATGTATATCTTTTTATTTTATTAATTTTATTCATTATTATTACTCATTTTTTATTACACAATTGCACAATTATTGCATTTCCTCAAAAATACTTTTTCTTCTACCTCTTTATCCCTTAAACTTAAGTTTTTGTTGTTCACAGGACAACTGCACAGCTCTGCACGCCGCAGTCAGTTCAGGTCATGTGGGCCCTCTAAAGCTTCTGCTACACCACCCATCTCCTGAACCAGACCTGGGTCTCCCTGCATCTCCTTCAGACTCCAACCAGGAGCTCCAACACCTTGGCATAACAAAGGCCAGTCAGATTCTAAACCACAGTAACCAGGATGGCTGGACTGCTGCCCATATTGCTGCATCCAGGGGCTACAAGGTGACATGTTTGATGCTGAGTACACTGCTTCACACCAGAAAATAAGAGTTAGAGGAGACTTATAAACACAGATGATGCCTTGCATGCTTATCTATCCTCTGGTTTACAGAAATGCCTGGAGGTTTTGTGTAACCACAGTCAACAGGACATGGAGAAGAGGGATAAATGTAATCGCACCATTCATGATGTTGCCACGGATGACTGCAAAGACCTACTAGAGAACCTGGGTAAGTATAGTTTGAGCGATGGAGCTTTGTACAAATGTGATGGTTTGGCCATGTGATAGTTGACTTAAGTGACCAGACCACAGCCTTACCATTTAACTTTTGATTTCTACCCTATTTAAGACTGGTACATAGTGGTTGTACAGGTGCTCATGAGCTCACTGGAGCGTCTTTGTCCTGTGGATCTCCTGGAGGATGGCTGCGCAGTTGGCAAAGTAGCAATTCGGCGCCATACTAGCTGGGAAGAACTAAAAGGAAGCTTGAGTCACCTGCTGACCAATCACCTCCAGCTAATTTGTGGGAACTGGCTACTGGAGGAAGTTCTGGGCAGAGCAGACACTTTGGGCCTCTCTTCTAACAGCATGGCCTCTGTAATTATAGGTAAACACATCTACTGTACATCTTACAGTGTAACCAGCTAATTGCCTAGAAATTCAGATTCACTTGTGTCCATTTAACTTGATGCTCTCCATAGCTTTAGGTGTTATGTGTTGTATTTAATAATAATAATAATAATAATAATATTACTATTATCTCATGGAAATATTACATATCTCATAGAAATTCACCCCAAAACCAAAAGTAAATGTAAACGCGCTATCATTTAAAAGATGTTAATAAGATTTTTTAAAATGTTTTTGAAAGAAGTCTCTCATGCTGACCAAGGCTGCATTTATTTGATCAACAATACAGAAAAAGGATAGTCTAGTGTAATATTATAACAATTTCAAAAAAATGTTTTCTATTGTAATTATTCCTGAGATTGCCAAGCTGAATTCAGCAGCCATTACTTCGTCATTACTAGTCTTCAGTTTCACATGATCCTACAGAAACCATTCTGTGCTTAAAAAACGTTTCTTATTATTTATGTTGTGAACAGTTTATTGTTATGTTCTTGGAAACTGTGATACATTTTTTCCAGGATTGTAACAATGTAGAAGTATTTACCATCACATTTGATCAATTTAATGCCTCCCTGCTGTAATAAAACTATTAATTTCTTAACAGATCTTACTGATCCTAAACTTGTTAATGCTAGTGTATATAATTTATATAATCCCCCCTTTACATAAAAAAAAAAAAATCAAATTTTTATTACTGTAATGCAAAGAATTTAGTGCTGGGCAACAATTAATTGCGATTAATCGCATCCAAAATAAAGGTTTTGTTTACATAATATATGTGTGTGTACTGTATATTTATTATGTATATATAAATGTACACACATGCATGTATATATTTATGAAAATATGTTATGTTTATATATGAAATAGATTTATAAATAATATAAATTATGTGAATATATACATATAAATACATATAAGTAAATATAAGTAAGTAAATATTATATTTAAAATATACTGTATGTGTGTGTATTTATATATATATATATATATATATATATATATATATATATATATATATATATATATATATATATATATATATATATATATATAAAATTAATATACATAGCACAAACATTTTTATTTGTGTCTCCAAACAGAATAATTTTCATTCTGATTTTCATTTATTTATGTGTTGCATTCTTTTGCTTTATGGTATCACACAAACATTCTGATTTTCATTTATTTATGTGTTGCATTCTTTTGCTTTATGGTATTTTGCAAAACTGTTGCATTTGCAATTACAATATATATACACACACACACACACACATATTAGAGCCAAGTAGAGCTATATATATATATATATTTCTTGATGGTTCTTAAGCAGCATTTATTTATTTATTTACATGACCTGTAAATTTCTTCACCCTTTCACTCACATATTTGAATGCACAGTGCAGAAGCAGTCGTGATCATTTCTTGATTTCTTTGAAATGCAACCTGTAGTGTAGAGACATATTTGCAATGACTATTCTTAGATGACCCCAGCCTTCTGAACAGCTGCAGTGCTTCCTGAATTGCCTTTGGTCACTGTTTAATTGGTCACTGTTCAAGTTTTAATTTTCCCACCTCAGCCTTTTTTTACTCCTACTGTCATAGATGCAAGAAAAAAGAGACAACCAATAATATATATATATATATATATATATATATATATATAAAATCTCAAATATAATTGTCACTAGTATGATTTGAATTTACACAATCACATTCACACAAACGTGCTATTACTATCTACTTGTGTAGGCTCTTCAGTCGTTATGCTGAATTTAAAATGGCTCTTGTCTTGGGTGTTGTCCAACAGCACAGTGGGCCAAGTAGGGAAGGACGTGGGAAAGGGGACTAACTGAGCTTGGCTCGACCCGAGGGTTGTCATGCAGGGCTGCTGAAAATAAACTAGCCTTCTCCACGTTCTCACCTATCTCTTTCACACCCCTCTGGCCTCCTCCCTCTCTCTTTTTTACTCTTTCTCTCACCACTTCTATTTTATTTTTTGTTTACACTCAACATCTCCCTTAAGACAAGATGTTTCCAAACACCAAGAGCAGATGTCAAAATGAAGCGATTTGGCCCACAGAGAGCAACGTGATGACTATCTACTATTCCTGACACAAAACATGAGGAGACTGACAGACAGGAAAGAGTGTGAGAAGAGGATTTGCAGGATAGAAGCTGATTTATCATGGCTCTCAAGTTTGACATACAGTACTGCTGTAGATGAAAACTGCTCCCATGTCAGTTAGGATTACACATCCATGTCTTTCACCATAGGCGGACACATAAATCTTCTCTTTCCTAAATGAATCCTCTTGTTAAACTGTTATCTTTATATGTGTGTACTTCAGGTGATGCTGTATGGTTGCCAGGGCAGGAGCTGCCTCAGTCTCCTTGGGACCTCGTTCGGAAGCGTCTGAGCCAACGTATTACCATACATCTTAAAGGTGGGCTTTCAGTCTCTTTCAAAAATTATTATTTTTTTTTTTACAATTTTTTCTTTTACATTTTAAAATATATTCAAATGGACAATAATTATTCTTTTATTTAATGTAATAATATTTAAAAAAATTATTGCTTTTACTATATATTTTTAAATTCTTTGAATGAATATGAAATAAATGCAGCCTTGGTGAGCGTAAGATACTTACTGCATTAAAAAATCTGATAACATTAAAAAAAAATCATACGAAACACTGTTCCTATAAACCCTATAAACATTCTCTATTTTTTTTCTATTCTATCTACTTGTTTTCTTTTTAATTATAATAAAAAATAATAACTTAACCCTTTAACACTAGCTCTATTCTATCTCTTTTTTTCTGTTTATTTATTATTAAAAAAACCTTGATACGTGTACTGCATTAGACTAACCAGGGACTTGTCACAACACATATATTGTTGCTGTTTTGTTTTTAAGATATCTTAAAAAAAAAGTATCTGTAAGTCGCGTTTGATTCTTTAATGAATAAAAAGAAACAACAGCATTTATTTGAATTATGTTTTTTGAAACTTCTTGTCACTTTTGAATAATTGAATGGATATTTTCTGAATAAAAGTTTTATTTCTTATGAAAAAACTAAATCTCGCTGACCCCAAACATTTAAATGATACAACTTGTATATTACAACCTTATTAAACCTGTTAAAAAATGTTTTCGTATATGTAGAAATTAACATTAAATTAGATTAATAAATGCTATAAAATATCGGTTATAGATCGTAATATGTAATGCATTAACGAAAATTAACAAATTGAACCTTGTTGTGGTGTATTGCCAGATGTTTTGTAAAATGCATCACATTGTGTATAATAAGAGATTCTCTTAGTAAAGGAGAAAGATAGACTCCTCTATGATTGAAAGAATCAACAGATCTCGTGGGTTTCCACGCTCTGCTCCCCTTCTTTACATGACCCTGATGTTTAGCCAGGCTCCGGAATATTCCATGTCATGCAATGGCACGTCAAAACAACTCTGTGAAGCCCTTTCTCAAATCCATTTCATCTCCCATGGCCTCTGTGTGCTCTTTGATTAACTGTAGCTTTGATTTATGGTTCATGGCTGCTATGATTTTGCTTTTCGTCAGGCCTGTCAGAGTGCACTCTGGATGAGATGACGTACGACTCCCTGATCCCTCTACAGCTGCTGCAGAACTATGTCCGTCTGGTACGCTAACTCGCTCTCCACGTCAAAGAGAGTTTCTCTGGATGGTCTTTAACGTTTGGATAAAGAGTGCTGAGAGGAACAAGTCCTTATAATACCATGGGGCCAAAACAACATTCTTTGAGCCTCCACTACCAGTTTGGCACCTTGGGGCAACAGATACTATTTGTGTTTTAAAATGTTGTAATAGAAGATACATGCAGTGCAACAAGCAGTAACTTAAGACCGCAAAACACCTCCCAAGACACTTGAGTAATCAAGCCTGCATAAAGTCACGCATAAAATATTTGGGTCTAAATGAATAATACATGTGCTGGTAGTTCATTTTGATGAACTCGATTGTGTTTTTTCCTGTGGTCAGGTGGAACAGTACCATAACGTCATCTTCCACGGGCTGGAGGGCAGCTTTCAGGAGTACATCGCCAACCAGATCTCTCTTTATATCAAGGTAACTATTATCAGTTAAATATTCGTTTTTAACTCTGTGGATGAAATGTAAAACACGAATAATTGTATGCATTTTTGTTCATTTAAAACTTAAAGAATCACTTTTACATGTCATACTTTTGAAGGTTTTTGAACATTAAACACATGAGTATATGAGGAGGCCTAAATACAATAAGGCTTAAATACAATACAGTTTCATACACAAAGTACAATACATTTATAAAATGTATTCAAATACATACACAGCTTTTCAAAAATTTGTGATCAGTATTTATTTATTTTAGTTAAAAACATGAATTAAGTTAAACATGAGAGAGCAGTAAAATTCTGCTATCAAAAGAATTTTGGATGATTAGAGTGTCTCGTTTGTCTCATGTACTGTGGGTGTCCATATGTACTAGTCATGATGTTTATGATGCACCTGATGTGTGTTTGTGTGTGTTCGCAGCACAGACAGGAAGCCCAGGGGATTGGCTGTGATGTCGTCAGGGTGGAGATAGATGAGAGTCTATCAAAAGAGCACCTGCTGGAGATCTTCATCAACTGTGGTAAGAGCCTCTTCAATCATGCAGCGCTGTGTCAAGGAGTCGTGTTTCTCAGGTGATGATGTAGGCAAAGAAGATAGCAGACCTCTAGAAACAATATCAAAACGTTTTATTCTTATGTTGTGTATATCAGGGTTCCTGGTGTCTTTGCATGAAGGCAGCACTGGGCATTGTGTTGTGGTGGTCCTGGAGGGTCTGCAGAGAGCCCACTCCCTCAGCCACCTCCTGGGAGACCTGTGCGAAGCCCTGGAGAACCGAGGATCTGTCTATTCCCTCTCCCTCAACCATGGTGAGACTCATCCATACAGATGCAGCTGAGCTGGAATAGTCAATGTACCTGAAAGAGCGGTTCGATTTAACTCCTTGTGTTGACGGACAGGTCACGATGGGCTTTACTATTTCCGTGAAGGGAGTTTTTTGATTGGCACACTGGCCAAGCCTCGCCTACAGGGTGCCGAGCTACGATTACAACAGCACTTCCGCTGGGTTCAGCTGCGCTGGGACACCGAGCCAATCAATGGCATGCTGGGACGTCATCTACGCAGAAAACTCCTCCACAAGGTCAGCCATGCTCATTATCTAATGGGTTGCAGGGAAGACCACCAGAATAGCAATTCAGCTCTAAATTTAGTTGAGATCGTTTAGATCAGAGTGTACCATGTGACTGCTGAATCATTCAAATAAACATAGAGACTCCAAATGGCATGGAATGACTGCACAATATCAATTATATATATATATATATATATATATATATATATATATATTTTTTTTTTTTTTTTCACTTTGATATTAAGTAACAAATAGACCAAAATAATCTTAAACCTCCCCACCAGTTAGCTGTTAACCTCAACACTGAGTCAGTGAGCTGGACCTGTGGAATGGATCAGTTGATTCATTGAAGAGATCTGAATCAAAATAATAATTTATTTACAAATGAAGATACTTGTTACTTCTTTCATGAAATTCCATGAAGCCTAAAGTAAATGTCACCACTTTGATGGTTTTTTTGGTGCTTTGCATCTTTTTGAACAGTACATTGTTCAAAATTGCTCCTAGTGTGACAAATGAAAGAAAAAATGGGTTTGGAATGAGAGTAAATGAATCAGTTTTTAGTGAACTGTCCCTTTAATCGAGTTTTTCTATGGCTTCACAGGCTCGGGGCCAGTGCTGGACATCTGATGATCCTGTACACAAATCGCTTTCATGGGTGTGCTCAGTGTGGCACCAGCTCAACGCCTGCCTGTCGCGTCTGGGGACCTCAGAGGCCTTGTTGGGACCCTATATCTTCCTCTCCTGCCCTGTGAATGCAGAACAGACTCAGGCCATTCCCAAGTATCTCAATCTAGTGTTGTCACGTTACTGGAATTTCTAACTTCAATACAGTACTTTGAAAAACATTTTCGATACCATGGGGGAAAATTGGAACAGTATCTAGATTAATATGTTTTTGACCATAATCAAATATGTTCTTATCAGCTGAAACTCTTGTGTGAGGTTCCTCAAGCCCTAATAAGGGATAGTACTACTACTACTAATATATTGTTATTATTTATATTATACAAAATTATATTACTATTGTAATGAAACAGGACCATGAGCTATAAGAATGAGCTAATAATGATTTTTCTATTATTTCCCATGACAGGCAGTATTATGTGTTAATATTGGTCCATATGTCTTTGTGTTTAGGTGGTTGGCGAGGCTTTGGAATGCAGTAATAGTTCCAAGGGTTGAGGATGCTGTTATATCTAGAGTAACAGCCAAGCGCTCTCCCTCCCAACGACGCTCTCCCAACAACAAAGGTCTGAGTCCAGGTCAGAGAGCAGTAGTCAAAGCAGCTCTCAATATCCTGCTGAATAAGGCTGTGCTGCAAGGCTGCCCACTGCCCAGAACAGGTACAGCACTATCAAAAGTGTTGAGGAACACATTGAGCTAAAGGTTGCTACTAATGTAACTACATTTATCTGGAGTGTGACAGTAGCTCAGATAATTTCACAGAAGTGCAGCTATTTCAGTACTGGGCTGCTTTTCCCAACCACATTTAAAGTAGCTTTACTAACACTGACCGTCAGCCAGTGTAGTCATTATTGGTACTTACTGAAAACAAATGGGACTCTTTTCTGTTTATGTGGTTAGAGATTGACAGGTTCTTACCGGAGTTCCAGGGAGGATGTTTCCCTCTTTCCACCATTGGCTCCGCCTACAGGAAAGGTGGCAGAAAAGGACGTGATAATGGGGCTTGGAGACGAGCCAATACCAGTCCAAGGAAGAAAGGTAGCCCCGCCTCTGGGAGGAGCTCTAGCTGCTCTTTAAGAGAAGGTGAGGTGTAACTGATGGCTTTGATTTTGCTGTATATGCATTTCATGTAGCATGTAACAAGCTACTGTTGGCATTGCATTTTATTTATATTAAATTCTCTGAATAATGTATGTTCTTTTATTCTTACTATAAAGGATCTCTGGCCAATTCAAGCACTCACCCAATGACAAATGTCAATAATTCAAGGTGTGTTTCTTACATGCATATGTTTGTACTACCAGCAGATGGCAGTGTTATTCAGTCATTATGTACCATGTACTGTGTGTTCCTGCAGACTCAGTGATGGAGTTGCTGTGGGTCTGTCTCTCTGCTCTGATGAT
Organism: Cyprinus carpio; assembly: GCF_018340385.1. NCBI lineage: Eukaryota > Metazoa > Chordata > Actinopteri > Cypriniformes > Cyprinidae > Cyprinus > Cyprinus carpio. The sequence continues at coordinate 19,218,767 of NC_056589.1, forward strand.
GAGACAGATCTAATCAGAGAACTCCAGACCATGTGCTCTAGCAAATCTGAGCCAGACATAAGCAAGGTAATAGACATTAATACTCACATATACTACTGTTCAGAAGTTTGGTGTTGTTAACTGTTTTTAAAAACTCTTATGCTCACAAAGGTAACGTTTATTTTAACATTAAATGCAGTATTTTTGTGAAATATTATTACAGTTTCAAATAAATGTTTTCTATTTTAATATATTTAAAAATTGTGAATTTTTAGAAGCTGTTACTTCAGTCTTCAGTGTCACTTGATCTTTCAGAAATCATCATAATGCTGATTTCCTGCTTCAGTCCTCTAGTCTCAGATTTAGTCAAACTCTTTAGGCAAACTCCAAAACAAACAAAAACGGCTTGTGCTTCTCTTAGAGACTTTCTGTTCAACCTACACAAACAGTCTGGCACAGTTTAGCACATGGCCTTGCCGTTTCTAAGAATTGACGAGCTGTGTTCGTTTCCTCTTTTACTTACAGATTGCTCTTTTTAAAGAGGACTTCATCATGCTTCCAGACTCGATTCCACCCAGTCCTCAGAGGAGTGATGGCAAGGTCACACAGCCCCAAACAAATCCTGTTACAACAGAGAGTGCTGTGGATGTGACCTATCCTCCACCACAGAAGGCAAGCCTTTGATAAAACACCATGGCTCTGTTCCAAAGCCTTCTGAGCCAACTACATAGGTAGCTGCCCTCTAAGGCAACATCCTAACTGTCATGGAATGCATGAAATGCTCTACGTAAAGTGCACAAATAGAGCACCACAGTCAGGTTCCGAAAGTAAACAGCATGATGTTATAATAAACAAAAATATGTAGTGCACTCAAATATTAGGTAAAATCTTTCTCTTTTCTTTTATTACACATTTTATATCCACAATATTGAATGAAATGTGGTTATTCATAATCATTTCTCTCACCTCATCCACCATCTTGGATTTACCTTAAAGTGCCCCTATTATGGGTTATGAAAGGTTCATATTTTGCCCAAACAAATCCCACAACAACAGGCTGACATGCATGCAAGGTCAAAAAACACTTTCATTGTCTTATAAATATGCATTTATTTTTTACCTTACTTGCTCAACGACTCCCAAACGATTCGCTCAACGATTCATTTGTGAGCGCAGTGCTGCTTTGTGTACAGCGTTACCGGGGAAACAGCTATTTTACAGCTCCAAAAGCGGCACCTAGTGGCAAAGAATGAATTTGCATTTTCATTCAGACCAAGTGGAATAGACCAACAAGTGGGCGGGCAATATGCTAATGTTTCATGTTGATGTCAACATGAAACGGCTTGGGATTCGTTTTAAAAACGACTCGTTTCAATGATTCAGAGTCGACCGTTTCTTTTGAGAGCCAATAACTTTATACACAGTGCACTTTCAGATTTAAAACTTTGCAGGATGTTTTCATTCACGTAAAGCTGTGTTACACAGTGAATTTTCAAAAATCCATAATAGGGGCACTTTAATTGTGGCCTCTGAAGATCGCTTGCATTTTTTTGTAACAAAGCACATGTATAACGTGCATTCTCTCTTTTTTTTGTTAAAATATGTTTGTTTTTTATATATTGCTGTGTCTGTGTAAAGATCGACGGTAGTCATGCTTCTCCTCAGCGAGTGACGAGACCCAGATCGCATCTGCCCGTCCCCAGCAGCAGAGGGGCTCAGCAGGTGAACGCCACCAGCAGCATTTCCCTTCAGAGTCACAGCAGCAACCCGAGCAGAGCCTCCATGAGCAGCAGAGCAAGGCAGCACCCATCCCATAACAACAGCAACAACTTCTCACAAGACAACATCTGGTTCCTGGACCCTAACTGTAATGAAAACTACAGTAAACATGGATAAACACCTCCCACTGCCCTCCCTTTGCCCTCAGTCTGTTATCAACCTCTATGTTGTGAAGTTTGGTTACTGGCAGCATTTTAGTATTTGTACATGTTGTCCATACTTGTTACACTATATTACATTGTGTACTTTGGGACCATAGTTTTAATATATTCAACTGTTTAAGTAAAGAACTTTGAGGAAAAACAAGTACGATGAACTAACAGGAGAAAGAACACTCCTTGAACACTTTAAAATTTGCCTTTTAGGTCAAATGTTTTGGATCAAAGAGCGAGCTGGTAGTCTTTTTGCTCTTTAGTATTTTCAATCAATCGTATAAGTGAAAGGTGAGTTTTAAAAACTGTCGAAATCAGGGTTTTACCAAATATGTGTAAATAAGAACTGGGAACTTAAATGTTGTATAGATTAGAATGTGTGTGTGTGTGTGTGTGTGTGTGTGTATGTGTGATATTGCGCTTGTACATTAGAGGAATTTTGAAGGGAAAATGAGAACTGTATATATCGTTTGTAATATTAAATTTTGGTTCATATTTTTTCACGAACTGAATGTGGCAATAAGCACCACCATTGCGAACACAGGATATTTCATTTTTGTCCGTTAAGCCATAATTAGTATTTTCAATTACTCTCATGCGTGCTCAGTGTCTGGCTTCAACTTTGACTTTGTGAAACCCTACTATGAAATTGGAAACGGCGCGCATTATCTTTTCGTTTGTCTTCTATATTGAACATTTAGGATAAACAAGTGTTATTTTATAGTCAGTATTGTTCATATGTACAGAAGAGATTATAGTCGACCTCTGATGTTTAAATGTATTATAGTTGTCAGATGAGGTTCAGAGAATTTGTCCTGTTTCCTCCAAGCACAACAATTAAAAATGCACTATCCTAGACATCACCTCAGCACTTGACTTTTCTTTCTCCACACGGCTAATGCTAACATTGTGTTTGATTGAAACCTAATCACTCGGCTGGAATCGTTTATCACCAGCTATGTTTCTGTGTCCTGTCCTCTTAAGCTTCGCACTATAACACAAGATAAGAGTGGAATGAGGTCATTCCTGGTGACCACACAGAAAAAAAAACAAGAGAAGCACAGTCTTGAAAAATATATTTGTTTCACAGAAAAGTCTTTTATATATATTTACACTTTAAAATAATCAATGTTTTTGTTTGTGCCTTTCCTAATTCCATGAAACGCATAAAGACAATAGACTAATTGTTTTGCCATTTAAATGATTCATATGATCCCATTTTGCTGCACTTTCAAAGGATGCCAGATGTTGGACACAAGTTAACAATAAATTAAATGTTCAGAGAAAAATAAGAGAAGAATACATTTGATTCGAGAAAAGTTACATTATACAATTTTTTACAGTGTTCAATTATTCCTGGCCTCACTGTGTCCCATTGTGAGAGTATATTGCGTACCTCTTGTGACATTAAGAAAAAATACATATCTTTTTCATAATAAATGTCAAATGTTCTAAGGATAGGTCATCCAATATAACGTACCATTTGGAGACCATTGTAAGCTTGATTGTTTCTGTATGAATTCCAGTTTGAGACGCTCAGAGGCGAGTGTCTTGGATATTGTCCTCTGCCTCCTCTTGCAGTGTCTGCGTAACAGAGCTGAGTTTGGACTGAGGGCCGCGCATGCTAGAGTTCCGGCGAGGGAAGAGTTTGAGGCGCTCGGCTGGACTTATGGCCTGCTTTAGATGACTGGTCTCATTCAGCAGCTTCTGAATGGAATCGTAGGTCTTCACCTGACCCTTGTCCATCATCTGCAACAGAGAACAGAGGAGTCAGGGACAAACTTAAAAATAGATTTTTACAGTAGCTCTGCTAAAGCAATTTTTTAAAGAAGTCTCTTATGCACACCAAGGTTATATTTATTTAATCAAAATATAGGAAAAGCAGTAATGTGAAATATTATTACAGTTTAAAATAACTGTGCTGTTTTAATATATTTTAAAATAAAATGTATTCCTGTAATTAAAAAAAAGCTTCCTGGCTTTAGTGCCTTACCAAGAAAGACTGGCACTCGAGCAGCGGTTCCACTCTGTGTTCAGACAATAATATAGTGCACGTGGAGAAAGACTGTCGTAATGTTTTCTTTAACACCTTTATTGTTCTGAAAACAAAGACACCATTATTTATCATGACCTGAATTCATTATACTTGGACTTAACAGCCAGTGGTGTTGGGACTCACATTGGATCAAGGTGGGCACTAGGCTCATCCAGGAGGAGGATGCGTGCTCCGCTGAGGATGGAGCGAGCCAGACAGATGAGCTGTTTGTGGCCGTTACTCAGTACATAGCCTCCGTATTCCAGCTGGAAGTCCAGTTTGTCTGGAAACTGCTCAATCACTGTCTTAAGACCGACCTTCACACATGAACACAGAAACAACTGTAAATCAAGCAAATACTGTCAGCAAACTAAGTATTTTAAAAGAGGAGAACAGGACATTGCTATGTTGATAATACTGGTCACTTAGCATTCACCATATTTTAGACCTAATGTTCTGCCTTCATTAAATGACATTTGATGACTTAAAACAGAAATGATATAGAATTTAAATATTGTCATAAAAATTTCATTTAAATTATAACTTAAGAACAAGATGAAGTGTGTCATGCCTGTTTCTGTTTAGCAATGGTTAACCTGGGTTGTTTGAAATTTGTTGTCTGAATTATGAATTACACCCTTCACCCTTAACTGCTCAGTGGCAACTAAAGTGTTACCATAGTCCCAGGAGCAGAGACAATGCTTTTCCAGTTTCTTTGAATTGCTCTAGAAAAAAGGGTCATTGATCATCTGCTCTGGACCCCTGCAGCAGAAACCCACCTCCTCCGTGACCCGCCACAGCTCCTCATCACTATGACAACCGTAAGGGTCTAGGTTCAGGCGGAATGGTCCCGTAAAGATGAAGACTTTCTGTGGTGGTGTGGAAGGAGATATTTACAAAAATATTTCATGAGATGTTATGAAGAGAGAGGATGACCGCTGTTACCTGAGGCATCACACCAAAGGCTTTCCTCCACTTCTGGAGTGGCATTTTGTTCCAGTTGACCCCGTCGATGGAGATATCACCATCTGTGTAAACCAGCCTTAAGAGAGCATTGAACAGAGAACTCTTCCCAGAACCTGTTCGGCCCAAGATACCCACCTGAAAAAGATGATCAATCTGACCTGTGAACAGATTTACATGCTATAGAAGTGCATCTTCAGCAATACATGGAACATATTCTGTTAGAAGCTTGGACTAGAAGCCAGTCTCACATGGATTTCTCAAAATATACATCACAGAAACAAGTGTGAAAAAGATATAAGGCTGATCACATGAGACTCTTTAGCTAATTTGCCTACCATTGTTGTACAAAGGCAAAATGCAGTAACTTTGTCAAAACCGAAATCAAGTCTTGTGACTTGGCTCAATTATGCTCAGATTTTAAAAACGATATATAAAAATTGATATAAAAATCAGTTTTGGTGTTGGTGTAGTTACTGCATTTCGCCTTTGTAGGGCAGTACAACCCCAACATCCACAAATTAAAGCTCTGGGATTGAAAATATAATTTAAACCTGAAAATAATAATAAAGTTCTAAGATTTTGGAAAATATAAAGCAAAAATAAATAAATAAATAAAGACATAAAATAAATAAGAAATATTTCCCGTTCCAGATTCTATATTTCCATCTCTAGGCTAATAATCAAATCTAAAACAAATCTGTGACACTGAACTTACACAAAAGGTCAAATGTGATGCAGAAAATACAATTTGTAAAGGATAGCATAATTCAAGCTGTGAGACAATTCTTTTACAGAATTTGATGAAAGGTTTGCATGTTAGCATTTATTTTTCTGAAACTGTTTAACATTTGCATTTTAAAGAGGAGTTTAAGCCTGGAAATTGTTTGTACGTACCCTCTGTCTACCCTCCACAGTGAAGGAGAGGTTCTTGAGGACAGCGTGACCCCCTTCTGTGTATTTGACTGTTAAATTCTGCACATCAATGTGACCGCGGTTGGGCCAGCTTGAGTCAGCCTGTGCATCGGCATTCTCGATAATCAGATCTGAGCATTTGCTTTTGTCCGGTTTGGGTGTCTCAGACGGTAGGTCGATGAACTTAAAAACCCGGTCAACGGAACGCATCTGGAGGAAGAAGGATTAGAACAGCTATGATGTAATCAGGTCCACTGAGGTCCATGTGGTTTGTTTAGCCTTTAAATGATGCTTAGCCTCTGTGTTTGTGTGTGCGAGTACAAATGCGCACACAGTTACACCATGTGGCAAAAATAAAGCGCTACTACTGTATAAATGCGTATCAGTGTGATTGTAAACTGTTCTCCTGATAGGGTCATAGTGAGGGAAAACAAAACGTTCTGCACCTTGATAAGTGTTGCTCTGACTTAAAAAAACCTCACTCAGACAATATTTTCGACAGCATTACAGAACAGGACAATTTCTGCAGTTAAGAACAACTGAAAAACATGCAGTTTTCAGGGAGGAAAACCAAAAGGGCACGTACCATTCCATCTACCGCAATGCTGGTGGCAACACACCACTGGAAGGTGCCTAGAATGAGCATTGCCAGGCATATGACGATACCAATCTCACCCGGTTTATCCTCTGTGGAATAACGCACCAACAAGCAAGTATAAACATTAAGTACAAGGTTGCTCACAATGACCTCACTTCTACAGTTCAAAGGCATTTTCCAAGCACTGCTCGCAATTACCTCTTGATAAAACCAATTGTCTGTAAAACCCACTAAATCAAGCGTTCATTGGCTTTTTGGACCCACAGAGAACCGTCAAATAAACAGTGGCATCCGCTCACTCTACATGCTCTACTGTTCACTTGGTTCACTCTTGCCTAGATACAGATGGAGGAGTGCTCTTACGGTTGGTTCCTACTGCAATCCAGGCGGTCAGCGTGAAAAAGAACACAAAGATGATGTCAGCGCGGAAGAGGAACCATCGTAGGGTCGACAGGTAGAGGAACCAGGTGGCTGTGTGGGTGTTGAGGGTCTTGTGGAACAGGTTCTCGAAGTACGCCTGCCGCTCAAAGGCCCTGATGGTCCACAAACCCTTCAGCGAGATGATGAGGTGGGAGAAAATGGGGCTACGAGCTGTGATGAGAGAAGAATTGAAGATGTCAACAATGTATATTCATTTAATTTTAAATCTTCTGAAGCAATAGCTTTGTGTGACAAACAAAGCAAAAGAGTCATTCAGTGCATTCCTCCACTGGGGCACCCAAATCAAACTTCTTTCTGGTCTACAGGCCACTTTTAGGATGATGTTTTGATATTTTGGGGCTTGACACAACCCTTCTCTATATAAATGATAATTTAGGATTATAATTTATACTTTTTATACTCAGCAAGCACACATTAAATAGATCAAAAGTGACAGGCATTTACAGTACAGTATAATGCTACAAAACTATTGTGACGAGTGGAGCAGGTGTCGCTCATTTCCCAATCACTCCACCGGCCTCGCTCCGTTCCCACGCCTCTCGGCCCCGCCCCACTCGTCACAACTATTTTATTCCAAGTAAATGTTTGAATATTTGAACTGTTTGAACAATGTTTGAACTGTCTATTCATCAAAGAATTCTGAAGAAAAAAATTCTCACAGTTTCAACAAAATATTAAGCAATTGTTTTCAAATTTGACAATAATAAAAAATTTCTTAGGATGTGGCACTGAAGACTGGACTAAGTTTAAAAGCATTTTCAATTCATTTATCAAATTTTTGGGTCAACTACTACCTTTAACTGTCAATATCAAGCACTTGTATTTTGCCATCATCTGTGCCACACATTTCCAATAGCAGAAGGGGTCAGAAAAAGGAAGGAAGAAATAAAAGTCCTGCCCTCTGTCCTTTATTATGACCTCATAATCCAAATGAACTAGTCCACAAGTTCATCACGTTTTTCTCATTCACCACGGCTTTCCTTGCAACATTCCTTTCCATTTCTATAAACAAGACAATGCCTTTAGTTCCTCTTGTCTGAAAAACAATAGGGTTGCGCAGTTTTCTGGGATTGCCGCCATGAAGCTTGTTGCTCATCAGTTGTGCATGATGAGTGAATGATATCAGGATAGCGGCAGAGGAAATCCCTGGTCGGGTTTTTGCTAACCCAGTATTACAAAGTACGGAAAGCCCTAGTTGCTTTCTCAGTGGCTCTGGATAGTCTGACAGTAGGAAGATCATTGACAACTGAGGCTAACAGGAGTTTTCTTCCTGTCTGAGTTACAGAGAGACCATCAGAAATGGGTCTGCCTTATTCAGAGATGTAATAGACCATAGATAACTGGTCGAGAAACAAAACTCTGACCCCCACACCCCCCATGCCCTTTTCCTTTCCTTTGAGATATCCTTTTCTCTTTCTGGTTGAATCATCCATCCTCTGCTCCTCCCCTGTTTTTGGACCTAGCAATGACCTCCCATCAGTGCCTTGTCTAACTGGCCTTCTCATCCCTGGCAGCAAGCCACACGCCAGCACGCAGAGTGCGTCAGGAATCCTTTTGCCAACTGCACAGACGTATCTAACAACTGCATGCAAAGAATGCACACACTATCTGGCCTTACCTTCTGTCTCCAGCTGTTTAAGCTGTTGACCCGTGCGGAGAAAGTACTTCCTCATCACAATGAAAATAATGGCCAGGGGAGTAGCTGCGAGGAATATGTATGGCCTCACAATGGACACCACAAGAATACATCCAACCACCACCACAGTCAACTGTTAGAAGAAAAGCAATGTTAAAGTCTTATTCAGCTTATTTGAAAAATACTTTTATTCAGTAAGGATGTATTAAACTATATATAAATATATATATATATATATATATATATATATATATATATATATATATATATATATATATATATATATATGGCAATATTGTGTGTGAGAAATTACTAATCACTAATCATCTAGTATGCTGTATAGCACTGAGTTGAAACTGTACTTCATAGAATGTTAGACCTCAAAATGCAAAAGTGATCAATGCTGCACTAAGCTGAAATCCATCTACTCATCTATTAATGAAAATTCTATCATGAATTACTCACCCTGATGTCTTTTAAAACCTGTAAGACCTTTGTTCATCTTCATAACACAAATTAAGATTTAAACAAGGCTTTTGACAATCAAAGTTATCAAAGGAGTCACAAACCTGGACAAAGTCAAACATGAGGAGAGGAAGCATGTCATCTATGGTGGCCATGTCTTTGGTGAACCTATTCATGATGCGACCTGTAAAAATGATATTGGGATACAAACGGTCAGAAACTGGACTGGTGGAAATATGGTTTACTTCTACTTATTTCAGCCTTATGTAACACAGACCTGTCTTCATGGTATTGAGCACAGACATGGGTGCACTGAGAACAGCATGCAGCATCTTCTGGTGCAGTTTCTTAGAGATTGTGATCATAGTGTGCACAAACGGAAGACCCCGGAAAAATCCCATTGCGAGGAGGCTCTCTGACGTGGCCACGTAGATGTAGAGAATGTAATAGCTGCCTGTCGGGGTCACAATGATGGCATTTTTTTTTCCAGGTGAAGACATGTTGGAGTACTTTGTCATATTTGGCTCAACTCGTTGATGCTCTCCAAAACAAAAATCAAAAAAACAAAAATTAAAAAAACAAAATTGATTAAAACTAACTTCAGATTATTATTGAAGAATGCTTGACAGCGAAGGAGTTTAGTTACTTAAGGAAAAACACTTACTCAGTTATCAAAAAAATCCCTGCTACAGATCCTGCAACCTAAAAACACACAACAAAGAATTAAGGCTAGTAAATCTAGATCCACACTGTTCAAAAAGATTTTTTTATGTTTTTGAAAGAATTTCAATGAACTGTTTTCTAATGTAATATATTTTATGCATATATAAAAAAAAATAATATTTGTGATAGCAAAGCTAAATGAACAGCATTTATTTAAAATCTTTATTTGAAGTCTTTTGATCAACTTAACGCATCTTTGATGAATAAAATTAATTTCTTTTAAAAAAAAAAAAAAAATAATCTTAATAATCGCAAACTTATTAACCGTGGAAACACATCAACAATATTCATTTGTAATGTAGAACATATCAGTACAGATTATATCAGATTACCTCAATTGCAGCAATAAGGAAGATGAAGATCAGAACATACAGAAGGCTTTTATTATTTGACACATATCTGACGTATGTGTTCCACTTTGTTGTTTCGAATACATCCTCTTTTTCATCTATTTCATTAACTAAGCAAGCCTGCAAAGAGAAGCAAATCAGATGAAATTAAAGCCTAGTATGTAAAGCAATATGTTGCAGTAAGTGCAAGAAATCTCCACACCTCAATGTTCTCTTCTTCTAGGACCCCGGTGATGTCATACGTGCTGTCTGACAGACGGCGAGCATAGATGTCCAGCTCAGATGCCAGTTCGCTCTGAGGCACGACGGACAGCCGTCTGCGGAAAGATGACTGAAGGTGGTCACGACGGCCTTGGCCTTGTGCATTGGTCATGAAAGCTAACACAGACTGCCTCCTCTGACCAGCCATATGCACTCCGTGGTTATGATACACGTCGCTCCCCATAAAGGACTCATCCACGAGCTCGTTCTCTGGTACCAGGGAGAACTTCCGGGCAGGTAATGTCCTCCGAACCTCCTCCTCGGGTATCTGAATGAAGGATGCCTTACGAGCTGCTCCGAGAGTGTTGACGATAACTGAAGATTTTCTTTCATCTATGTACACAGGCATTGACGGGGCCACCTGGCGATAAGCTGAGCGTTCAGGTCGCATGCCTGCGCTCTCATCCACTGAGACGCGGTGGAGAGTCTCTGTGAGGATGGAGCAGCGGCGCTCTGCACTGACATTGTCATAGGCCTCCAAACCCAAAAGCAAAGAGCTGAAATCAGGCCGTTCTGACTGAAGCTCTGAAAAGGTGCCGTAGAAAAAACTTTCACCGTTGTGGAGCAGAAGGATCTTATCAGCCCGCTTTAAATGCTCAATCTTATTTGTTACCAAGATGCGTGTCTTAGAGGCCATCAGCTTACACAGACATCTGGGTAAATAAATAAAAATGAGGTTATGCAGCAATATTTCTAACATTTAAGCTAAAATTAACTCCAGCAGAGTATGTGTTGTCATCTCTTTTCAATTTAGTTCATAACACAATTGATATTTATTTATAAAAAGCAACAATACCTGCAAACTTATATATCTGAAAAGATCCCAAAAATACCTTCACACCTCAAAATATTTAAAATGGTTGTGCAAATCTCCAAAAAGTATATTATAAAAGATGTTGAAAATGCATTTAGAAACAATATAGTGGCTATATATGTATATATATATATATATATATATATATATATATATATATATATGCAGATATATATAAAATATAAAAAAATAGTTTTAGAGGATATGGAAATGTTATATATTATATACTATATATCATGTCATTGGAGTGTTTTATGGGAATGGATGGGCACTAAAGAGTTCTCTAGCTTGTGTCAGTTCTCTGATTGGTGGAGATTTTTTTTTTTTTTTTTTTTTGCAGAATCATAGGTAATGTTGTTTTTACCAGGAATTCCACTGTTAAACATGATTATTTAAAAAATAAGTTGAAAAATGCATTGCTGATGCCTTCAACAAAAGCATATACCATCAATTAATAACCTCATAGTAGGTCTGTCTTCGATTATAATTTTCTTTTGCAAATTATTTTTCAAATCAACAAGATTTTTACTTCTGGAACCCAACTGTTGCACTCTATTACCTTCAGATGGAAATTCTAAAACGATGTTTTTTGTTTTATGCACTTAATTAGAAAATTAGTTTTTATAATGTTTGGACAGACAGAAATTCTGATCCCCAGTCTACCGCATCAGAAATAAAATAGGCAAAAATTTTCATTAGAAATAATGAAAGTCAAAATGCTACATATATGCATACTTGTCAAATATTTCCTTTTCTGTTGCAATATCCAGGTGAGTAAATGGTGCGTCAAGTAGGTAAACATCAGCATCTCTGTAAATAGCCCTGTGCAGAAAAAAATAATATTACTTAATAACATTTTCAGATAGTTATTTTTAACTAGTGACAATATGATAATTTAAATACAAAATAAGTTTATTTTAAGGTAAACGTAGTTTATTCAATACAATTATTTAATAAACTATTTTAAGGAATATTTAAATATGGTAAACTCTGCACACTATAATAAGATGTACTAACAATATAAACGTATTACGTCACAGCTATGTCACAACAGCGCTGACACAGGAAAGCTTTCGTACAAACAAACAAACAATAAAAGCTTGTCAAAACCTTATTGTATTTATGACTGCAGCAAGATTGTATTGAGTTGTAAAATTTAACATTGAGTTTATGGCCATGTAAATCCAAAAGAGATCCAAGAACAAACTTCCTGATTGGATGTAACAATGTGTTTTGACAATCATTAAAAAGCCATACATATATGATTTACTCTCTTCTCTAAAGTTCTGTGGGAATGAGCAGCCATGGGGTAAGTGAGGACTTCAGCATGGTTTAAACAACAGGTGCTGGAGGAGTTGAGAGAATTGTTCAAGGGGAGCGAGGAAATGTGTGACATACCTGGCTAGAGCCACACGTGCCTTCTGACCCCCACTCAAGTTTAAACCCCCCTCAGCCATAGGTGTCTTATCCTTCTCAGGAAGAGCAGCCAGATCCTAATAATAAAACAGACAATATCATCATACAGAGCAAAGGAAAGTAAGATGGAAATGCCATTTAAAAAAATTTAGGGTAAGCCAACCACCATACGCGATTTTACAACAGAACACAGACACAAGACAACACACACTTACAACAGAAATAATTGGTAAACTGCAGGTTTTTGGTGCTTAAAAACCATTTTGACATAAATTAATGGAAACACTCATGCTTAAAAAAAAATTCAACCACCTAAGATGGTTTGTTGGTCTTAGCTTGCTGGTTGTTGGTTGGCTAGCCTGGCTAGCTGACAACTTCCCAAAACCCCTCTAAAACCAACAGACCAGCCTGATTTATGTTAGTCTGGTTTAAGCTTTTTTCTTAGCAGGGACCACATACCACTTGAGATGAATAATTCTCATGTAGGAAGTACTTACCTTGTCATCAACTCTGTTTGTCCGTTGTAGGAGCATTAAAAATAATAATTAAATGCAGTGATGCAGTGAGAAAGACTTTTTTAAACCCTACACAAACAAATCAGTGGGCAGCACTGGAGCGCTACTGTCTTTAAGATGGAAATGCCAGGGTTTACTGCCCAGACACAACATGAAAAAGGAATAAAATGCATGTATATCAGTGCCACAAAGGAAATACATGGATAACAAAAGCCAACTAAACATGGGTGTTTCCACTTTACATTTTAAACTCTACAAATCCATTTACTGGATCCTGCTAGTCTTGCTGTTTGCATTGAGAGCTTGTTTCTAACGCGTGACTCAGAAGATTAAGTACGCTGGGAAAGCGTAAGTGTCAGTCTATCAGCACAGACTGAATAAAGACTCATTATGTACAGTAAATAACAATACTTTGCAGCTTCTTGCTAGTTAGCACACAGATGGCTAACTTCTCACACTCTGTTGTTATGGCCAAGCCTACCATTGTGATGGCAATAGCCACCTCACACTGCTCTATAAGATCTTCTGTTATTATAGTCTGGATATTTCGTAACAAACAGTCATAAATTGTGCTTGTAATCACCATTTACTGTGAAAACATGCTTTGTTTGAGAGGAAACACTTTCACTTTTCTCCCTATGGGAAACATGGAAACTGACACAGACTGTAAATGTCCCAGACTCACCATTCAGAAACACACTATGTTAATAAACTACTAATTAACAAAATTTTTAATTTTTATATATAATATATACACACACAATATTATAGTAATATATAAAAATATACTTTTTACACAGCAAATAATTGTTATTAATTCTATTTATAAAATCTGTAAAAACGCATTATAATATATATATATATATATAATATATATTTATATATGTATATATATATATATATTTATAGATATATATATATATAGTGTGTGAAATTAGTTTTTTTTTTCTTCTTGTTTTCAGCCTAAACTTTATCAGTTTTGTCTGATTTATGCTTAAAGGGATACTCCGTCCCAAAATGAAAATTTTGTCATTAATCACTTACCCCCATGTCGTTCCAAACCCGTAAAAGCTTCTTCGGAACACAATTTAAGATATTTTGGATGAAAACCCTGGAGGCTTGAGACTGTCCCAAAGACTGCCAAATAAAAATCGTAGTGTCAAGGTCCATAAAAGTTATGAAAGTCGTTGTCAGAATGCTGCATATGCTCAGACGTTCTGGGTCATGAAGTGACGGGGGAACACTTTTTGTAAGCGAAGAAAAACAAAAAATAAAGCATTCACAAGGACGCACCTCTGTGTCTCTCCTATCACCGTATGCTTGTATGCATTCTGTGTCATCCGTGCCACAAGGATGATGCAGTTTTCTTTCAAATCAAAGCAGACGCAGTATAAACAGTGATATGGAGAGACACAGAGGAGACAGTTGCAGCACAAGGTGATTGTTGAATAGAGGAGTCTGCTGACAAAGGATTTTGCAAAGGAATTTCTTCGCTTACAAAAAGTGTTCCCATCGCTTCAAATAACCCAAATTGCACGTCTGATGGCAGATGGAGTATTCTGCTGAACGACTTTCATACCTTTTATGGACCCTGACACTGTTATTTACTTGGCAGTCTATGGGACAGTCTCAAGCCTCCAGGTTTTCACCCAAAATATCTTCAATTGTGTTCCGAAGACGAATTAAGCTTTTATGGATTTGGAACGACATGGGGGCAAGTGATTAATAACAAAATTTACATTTTGGGACGGAGTATCCCTTTAAAACAAGAAAAAAAAAACTATGTTTGCCAATTTTGTGAAAAAAAAAAAAAAATTATCATTAATTCACTATATGTTCTCCGAAAATGTGAAATCTTTATCTTTGTGAATATAATTTAAGTTTTTGCAGTGTTTGCAAAGCCTTATATTATGATTTTCACTAGACAAATCTCATACACTAGCACGGATAAATCTCACACATCAGCCTAATGCCTGGACATGACTGTGTTTTCAGCAGCTCTCCTGTCCTTTCATGTACTGTAAGACTCAATTAAACAAGGGGCATGTCACTCATCACTTTGGTTGCTGATAGTTGCACATGATTGGCTGATTTGTTATCAAGAGATTAAGGGTGAAGGAAGAAAACCACGAGCAGAGTAATATGACTCAGTTCTATGTCTAACAAAGGTTCTCAGTTCAACTGCCAGGTGAACATTCCATGTAGAAAGAGAGAGAGAAACAGAGAAAGGGAGAGAGAGAGAGGGAAGACAGAAACAGAAGCAAACCAGGAGCCAAAAACATGACAGAAGATAAAGAGGAGGACTAGTTATGTTGAGAAAAGAGATGAGTGAGGTCAGGCAATATTCTGTAGAGAGAGGGACTGAAATACAAATAGAGAAAGATACAAAATACAAAAAGTAAAAAGAATAATAAAATACACAAAAGGAGAGAAATTGGAGATGGGAGTAAAACTAAGGAAATACAGTGGACTGAAAAAAAGAGTGGACTGAAGAGCATTCATTTGTCAGTACCTCCTCGAGCTGGCATGCTTTGACCACACTCTTGTAGCGATACTCATCATAGGTCAGACCAAAAAGAATGTTGTCTCGGATGGTGCCAGGCATGATCCAGGCTGTTTGGGAGGAGTAGGAGATTCGACCACTGTGTCGGATCTCCACAGAATATAAAAACAGCTCCCCAAGAATGGTCATCAACAATGAGCTCTATAAATACAGGCATTATGTCTGAACAATGACAACCTTACAGTTTCCTTTCAGCAAATGCTTGCTTTCTTTTAAACAGCTTGCATAACTCATCCTTTTATATTTTAGCTTATTTTTCAGCTTATTAATGGCTTCACACTGTAGTTTAATTGGCCTTTCATTTATTCACTCTAATTGTTATAATTGTGAATAATTTGTTGGAATTGTTTAGTATCTTTTTCTACACTAATTTCTGACTGCAAAGAAGTAGAAAAACATTTTTTAATCAGCAAGACTTTCTTAAATTTAAATAAATTATAAATGAAATAATAATAATAAATAAATAAATAAATAAATAATTGATAAAATAATTGATAATAAATAAATAAATTATATCATTTTTATTTATATAAATAATAAATATATTATTTACAATTTCAGTACAACTTGCATTGATATATATATTTACGACAGATTTGAAGATTACGGCAAGCACTCCTACCTTCCCAGAGCCCATAGAACCGTTAACAGCCAACATCTCTCCTTTCTTCAGGTTCAAACTGATGTCCTTCAATACGGGAGTCACATATAGGTTGGTAAAGAAGAGGCCTGCATCTCCATTGTGATGGCCATTAGCTTTGTTCTCCTGTTTTATCCTTTCCAAAAGTTCACCAGGACCCTGAAGAAACACAGACAGAGAGTATTTACACTGCACTACACATGCACACTGAATGCATTAAAAAAATATTGATCACTCCTCTCTTTTTCTTTAAATGCTGAAAAGGAATAAAATTTAAAATATCGCCCAGTGTAGTTTAAGTACATGACAGTCTCACTAAAACAAAACCGCACATGTTACCACAGGGAAGGGATGATTAGAGGAGAAGGAGGACCTGGCTAATCGTTGACCTTAGTTATGCTTAAAGGGTCATTTAGTCTTGTAGCTACTGAACTGAAAATGCAATTCATATTCAAATAGACTAAGAAACAGTCAACAGAGAGCACTGCAATTAGTTCTATAAATGTGCTTCTAATTAGAAAAGAATCGAAAAGAATAGAATCAATCTTTTTCAAAAGAAAGGTAAGGATATGATGACACAAAACTGAAATACAGGAGAGATGTTCTAAATCTAAGACTATGGATGCATAACTATACCTCATCCCAAGAAGCAGTCACATCTTTAAGTTCCAGCTCTGTGATGCTGAGATCATATTCCATTAACTTGTATTCCTCCTTACTAAGAAATTCTTGAGGAAACAGGTAAGTTAAAGTTTTAGGTAGAGCTCTGGATACAGAGAAGACCACAGTAACAGCAACATTCTCTCAAAGTTCAGCACAGTTTACAGCATTACACAATGAGTGCTTTCAGAAATACAGTAGTACAGAGGAGTGTTTTACCTTTATTAACACCAAACCAGAAATGCTTTAATTATAAAGCTATATTATAGCCGATATAATTTATCATTGTAATACATATTACTAAAATGGCATTATTACAAAAATTCACAAATAATTCGGTTGGTAAAAAAAAACTTCCTCTCAATGTAAACAAATATATACTTTTTTGCAAATAGTTTGCAATGTATGTAGTTCCACTACAAGTATCAACCACAAAAGATGACATTAAAGGGATACTCCACCCCAAAATGAAAATTTTGTCACTAATCACTTACCCTCATGTGGTTCCAAACAAGTAAAAGCTTTGTTCGTCTTCGGAAAACAATTTAAGATATTTTGGATGCGCTGCACAGATGCACTGTTTTCGTTCAAATCAAAGTGTGAATACACGTAGAAAACGTATCCTTGTGTCGTGGCTGACACAGCATAGCGTACGCAGTTTGCGTTCAGCAGATATTCTCCAAAATGGCGCTACGGTGATGTGGAGAGACACAGAGGAGATGAATTGTTGAATACATTTACAGGGATGTTTTATTAATGTACAATGTCCCTGTCAACTAAACAAAGTAAAAAAAAATAATTAAAGTCGTTATTTTTGTTTTCTTCGAGTACAAAAAGTATTCTCGGCGCTTCATAACGTTACGGTTGAACCACTGATGGAAGGTGGGCTATTCTGATGATGTCTTTCATACTTTTCTGGACCTTGATAGTGTAATTTACTTGGCAGTCAATGGGACAGTCACAAGCCTCCCGGGTTTCATCCAAAATATCTTAAATTGTGTTTCGAAGACAAACCAAGCTTTTACAGGTTTGGAACCACATGGGGGAAAGTGATTAATGACAAAATTTTCATTTTGGGTTGGAGTAACCCTTTAAATACATAAATGATTTTTTACATTTATTTTCAAAATGTGCAATTATTATAATCATCTGAATCCCCTAATATTTTTAAAGTCGGAGTTCATGGTGTAGCACACAGAGAGGGATCATGAGAATGGGCTGCACTTGTGCTAGTTTTAGAGTGTGTAGACTCACTTCAATCTTCCAAATAAGCCGCATGGTGTCGTACCACATCTGGATGGAGCCGGGCAGTTGTCGAGTGACAGTCATACGCAGCACCATACAGTAGGAGAGAGTTGTGAATATGCGACGCAGGTTGATACCACGGCTGAGGGCATGAGGGACGATTGCGGCCACAATCACAAAGATGGCTGAGAAAAAGTATGCAGAGCTGTAAAAATAGCGCAGGGAGCCAATCTTCCTGGTCAGCCTCACCTCATCCCTACAAACAGTTTACAGGAAGAAAGAATGATAAACATGTCCCTCAAGGCTCAGTTCTTGCACAACTTTTGCTCAACCTGTATAGCCAAATAATGAGAAAGAACCAAACTGCCTATCAAAGCCATGCAGATGACACCCAAATTTATCTTGCCCTTCATTTGACTAATGACTACAGCCTCACTGACTCCCTCTGCCAATGCACTGATGAAATTAACAGAAATTAAATAAACGTGCCTTGTCTAACCTTAAAGGAGAATGTCACATGGTTAGGATATTTGGAGACTGTGTCATGAGATATCAAATAGCTAAAAAAACAATGACACATTGATTCTCCGAGACTGAGCTGATAACAAAAACACAAAGGCATACCGTGTGCTGCCATAAATGTAATACTACAGAGAAACAGTGGGAGACCGTGGCTTCAAGTTTCTCTGATCCAGGCCAAAATCTCTTATGAAAGAACTTCACTTACTATTAAAGAAGCAGGAATTAAAGCATTAGGAGAGAAATGTAATTAACTGAAATATCAACTGTAACTGCTAATATTAACTTTAATTAAATTACTCATTTAGCAAACTCAAAATTTTTAGCAATTTGCCTGAAAAAAATACATTTGTTTTTACAAAGTTCTGGGGTGACTTTTTCAGAAATTTGTTTAAGGAACTTAGAACAATTTAACTAGATTACTATGTTTTTTGATTAATGTCTGCGAAAAAAAAAAAAAAAAAAAAAAAAAAAAAAAAAAACTATATATATTTATTTATATGCACATTCTACTGTTCAAAGGTTTGGGGTTGGTTAAGATCTTTTTTTTCTTTTACTAAGCAAGAATGCAATAAACTGATGAAAAGTGAGAGTAAAGAATTTCACATTGTTACAAAAATGTATTGTTCAAATAAATGCTGTTCTTTTGAACTTTCTAACATTTATTATAATAGGAAATGTTTCTTGAGCACCTGTATATCATAAGACACTAAAAAAAAACTGGATTAATGGCTGCTGACAACTTAGCTTTTCCATTACAGGAATAAATTACATTTTTAAATATTTTAAAATAGAAAATTGCTATTTTAAATGATACTATTTCACACTATTTTTACCATATTTTTGATCAAATAAATGCAGCCTTGGTGAGCAAAAGAAAAAATCTTACCAACTCTAAAGTATTGAAAGGTAGTGTACAAACTTTCTATATCTAAACATCAATATATATTTCTCTCTCTCCTATGGCTGCTCCCATTAGGCGTATCAATAAATATTTACTTTCCTCTATTTCCATTTTTCCCCCCCAATGCAGTCGATTATTTTGATATAATCTTTCTCAGATAAGTATGTCCCTAAATGGCACATTTAAAAAAAAAAGTTTGTCAGACGTTCTCTTCTTGATTGTCAAAATCCTGGCTGTGCAAATGCAAAAAACAGAGTTTGACTTGTTTTTAACAAGTGCAGAACATCCAACAAAAATTTTGGGGTCTTACTGTCTGATGTTTTTGATGAGGGTCTCCATTATCTCCTCCCAGCCATAGGCCTTCACTGAATGCAGGTTTTCCATGATCTCTGAGGTCAGAGCCAACCGTTTGTTAGTCAGTACCACCTTTTGTGCTCTAAAGGCAAACAGAAAAAGGCAGAATATTGTAATGAAGACTCTGTTCTTACAGAACTTCACATCCTGTACATAGTACATCTGACTAATGTCTATGATGGTGTCTCATGAATGAAGGCACTGAATTCAGACAATATACATACTGAATTAAAATTGATTGTGAGTTTGTGTGTGTGTCTCAGTAGTGGTTCTGACCAACATTGTTTACATTTCTCAAAGGCACAAGGCTACCCAGTCTCCTGATTACAGGAGCAGAAGTGAACTACCTGTCCAAACTCTTCAAAGCCTTTAACCAGCATGAATCACAGCTGGAATTTGTGTTTCTGTGGGAGCATATTTGGAGACACATCTCTAAAACAAAGCTGTGCCAGTTTGAGTCTGACAATGGGAACATCTTAGGCAAGATTCATTTTTTGGTATTACCACGTAGGCTAACAGTCAATGTAATACTTACTTGTAAGGACCCATTTTATGTGAGAGAAAGGCCTGCAAGACACCCAGCAAAGAGATAGCGGCAAGTGCACAGAAGCTATTGACATCAATGAGTTCCCAGATAAGCCCTGTACACAGGATGCATTGCAATGGTGATATCCATACAAAATGGGCCATGCCCAGGCTCTATATCAAAAAAAAAGAAGAAGAAAAAATAAAACATGCATAGTATTAAACTTAAGTAATTAATTAAAAACACAAATTGTTATTTATTCATGTATTAATACATTTATGTCAAAAGCTGACGTCTAGGAGCCTCTGCACATTTGCAGTGGTACAAAACATCTCACACATTCCAAGTAAAGGACACTCGAAGTACCCACATTAAACACAGGTGCTAATTGCTTCAGACCACTTACAGAGTGTATCAATATTCAGCACATTGGCTCTACCTTCTTTGGATGTTCCAGAGTTCAACTACGCTCCCCACTGAAGCATTATGCTAAATTTAATGCTCAGCCAACATGTTAGCAGCAGAATATTCATTTCTAATGGTCAGCCTCTTTACAAATAGGCCATACACACACTACCATTTAAAAGTTTGGAGTCTGTCTGATTTATTTTTGAAAGAAATAAACACAGTAGAGACTTTCACATTCTTGCAAAAGATTTCTATTTCAAACAAATGCGGTTCTTTTGAACTTTCTATTCATCACAGAATCCTGAAAAAAATGTATCACTGTTTCCACCAAAATATTAATCAGCACAAAATGTTTTAACAATGCTTAAGGTTTCTTGAGCACCAAATCAGGATATTAGAATGATTTCTGAAGGATCATGTCACACTGATTTATGTGAGACTTGAGTAATGGATGCTAAAAATTCAGCTTTGCCAGTTATTTCAAATTGTAATAATATTTCATAATATTACTGTTTCTACTGTATTATTTAATAAATGCAATACATGCAGCCTTGGTGAGCATTTAAAAGAGTTCTTTCGTTAAAGAAATCTAACCAACCAAAACTTTTGGATGGTAGTATCTATACATTCTAAAAACTAAATTCTGTAAAATTAGGGCCCAATGTACTGTCAATATAAGGAATTTTTAATATTGATTTTTCACAGGTGTGTTGTACAGGTTAAAGACAAAACAACAGAGTATCACAGGAGACCTGCCATCCAGTACACATGAGGGACTTGCGTCATTTGCTCATTTCATACTTGCCTGATCAAATTTGCCCAGGTTGGCTGACATCAGACTGACCAGTTGGCCTGTGCTTATCTTGTCCAAAACTCGGCTAGAAAGTTTCAAGGTCTAAGGGTCAAGATTAGGAGAAATTCATGCACTTAATGCACTGTTATTTTAATATAATGTTATTTTATTGAATATTTTGTGCTTATAATAGATGGCTTAAATCTGATCCATTATTTGAGGAAAGATATTGGTATCAGGGATAGATGATAGCAGACAGAAATAACTAGACACAAACCTTTTTATAGATTATGCTAAAGAGTGCAATTCTGATCTTCATGCCCAGGCGGTGCAGCCCAAACATGGCAGGCTGGAGCAGGAGAAAGCGGGCAGTGAATAGCAAGCCGAGACCAAAGGCAAGAAAGTAACCATTTGCTCGCTCCGGTTCATGGACCGGGTCAAATGATGCAATTATCCGCCCTAAAAGCTGTGGCTGCACTGTTTTTGTAGCCTCCTGAAAAATAGTAAAAGAAGTGGCATCTTCATTTTCAAATTTACAAACTTATAATTACTATTTACAGAAAAACATCAATATAAATTGATGTCCAAAGTATGTAAAATTAATCAAGTGAGAAGTGGAAGAAAATCAAGCAAGAGGTCAGATGCTGTAAGTTCTTCACTGGGAAAGTCATACTGCACTGTTACCTGCAGTACACAGCTAGGAACCACACAACTTCATGCCAGTGAGCCAACAATATCCACCCATATGCAAACAAATTAACAAAACTTCATGCATTTGAACTCTCTTGTACTAAGCTGTTGTATTTAGAGATCAACACTCCAATCCAAGAACAAAAAAAAGGCCACAGAAAGAACTATTTGGACACTTACGCCTATATATAGGAGGAAGCCAAATAACAGAAATGGTCGTATAAAGCATCGTGCCAGTGCTCGTAGTAGACTGGGCTTTTTTCTTCCAGATGCAACTTCTCTGTCCCATTCTCTGTTTAGGGAAAGAGAGAAAACTGAATGGAACAGTTAAACAGCATCCACCCACCCACAATAAAACGGGTATAGTCCGCATTGTTTGGTGCACTCCTATATAACCAAGGTGATTTAGCGAACTTATTTAACAGAGCAAAGAGACCTTGACAAGCTTGGGGAAACGGTAGAGACGGCTCCAACCTGTTAATTAAATAAAAGGTTCAGATTCCCAGCAGTACTCCACATTAAGAGGAATAACAGAAATGCTCATCATCTATCACTCACCAGGGGCCTGGCACTTTAAAAGGTCACATTTGATGCCCATTAGCAGGGCACTGGCATGGATGTATTGTTTTTTATGTGAGACATGGTATGGAAGGAACTTTACTGGAATGGGCAGGGTGACATTTAAGGGGGTCGTCTACATTTTATTCTTCTTTTCTCCCTTCCTTTGTCAAAAAACATCACACAAACACTCAAAGGTGTGATATTTGGCTCTATTGAGTAACAGAAGCTTTGAGGACGCTGAAAGTCACAATAGAAACCAAGACTGTGAGTTCTGTTTGAGTCGCTTCATTATGTAAATTTGCTCACTTTACAAAAAAGTGAGTCAAAGTTCTTTCATTCCAGTTCCGGTTACTGAATGGAGGAGACACTGAGAAAATATACTCAGCAATTAACAACAAAATTACAGAGGAAATATCAATATATATTATTTTTAAATAGGAAATTGTCCTTAATCCTTAATAAATAATAATAAAATAAATGCTCATGCAAATTAAATGGAATGTAACTGGAAATGCAATAAACACATTTCATTCACCAGGATAATGGGGTCTTTTCTTTATGAGGGTATATGAATAAATCAATTTTAAATAATATGTTTTAAATCACAAGTTAATGTGTCAGGAAAAGGTGAGAACACAAATACTTACTTCTCCAGACGATCTGCAAGAATGTCTGCTGCATCTTGACTGGGAGCTTGATAAACATCAGACGGCCTCAGTTTCTCCCTAAAACCCTTTCTCATTATAGGGTTTGTCCACCTGTAAACAGTCAGAAAAAAACGTTGAAAACTTCAATATTGTGATTTATTTGAATTAGAGTGAACTTTAGTTATTTTTAAGGAGATGTACGCGTAAATATTTTATGATAGCTATGATTATGCAGTTTTATAAACACGCTGGAGATAGGACTAGTGTGCTAATTATTAAAATAACTTGATTTGATGTTGTTCTTGCACAAACATGTTCTTTAAGTCCCCTTAAACGCATAAATAAAATAAAAATAAAAACATTTGTGATTTTTACGATAACTGTGTAATTCTAAATAGCTGAAGGAAAGCGTTCGAACTGCGCGGTGTTGCTATGGTTACCACCTCAGTCGAACCCAGCTTCTGTTTGTGAACGTTCACTGCAGCGTCCTTGCTCTGGTTAAATTAACTTTTGAACTTTTGAGGTTGTAGAAGCGGTGTTCGAAAACACTGTTTAAAAGTGTTGCCTATCCAGCCTATACACTTGTAAAGCAATAAAAAGAAAGCTTTCTTTATAGGGGGCTCAGAATGAGGTATGAAATAAAACGTGGCTGTTATTTAAATGTTTCTATTAATATATCAGTCATCAGGTGTAGTCTGTGTAGCCTTCACGTGCGAATACACTAGAAATGTGAATAAACAGAAAAATATATCTGGTAGCCTATTTAAACGCATCCTAAGCACAACATTTTGTTGTTGTTAGTACACGTGGACACACAGGACATCTAAAACATTTCATATTTTGATTGCATCTTACCAGAAAAAGTATTTTGAGAGGCAGCTGGCATCCTCCACAGGTGATCTCTGCATCCTAAAAGTACCCCGGGGGTGACACGCTTACATCGGGTGTCAGCTTAATGCCTCTCCGCTGAATAAAGTTCTCAGGCGCTGTCCTCCTCTCTTAGCGCTGATATCGTCGATATTCGCTGCCAGTATTTAGATGATGAGGAGAATTTCTCGTCTCTTAAATCGTTAATGAGAAGTAACTCGCTTATAAAGAGCGCATATTGACAGCAGCGCTGTGATTCAGTGAGAGCAGTGCGCTCTCTCAGCCCCAAATGCCACAGATCCTTTGGGCATGTCATCCTCAAACTGTCAGTCTTTTACAGAGATGCTCACGTGTTGCTTTACAAGAGCAAGTGGCGTGTCATCATCAGAGAATTCTCGTGGTGTTTGAGAAAGAACGTCAATCATTTTAACACATGAAAGTCAACTGCCGCTGTTGTATAATTTCGCACCTTTCCTTAGTTTGAAAAGAGATGGCAAATCTTAACATTGTAAAACAAAATAACAGAAAATAAAAATAAATATTTCCATCCACAAAATAACAAGATGTTCTTTTTAATTCTTAAATTATTTAATTCTTTAATTATAATGGATAACCTGATCATTTTTAACCCAAAATTTAAAAAACTTAAGCAAATTTGAGATTGTGGAAACTTGGACAACCTTGAGTTTATGCAGCTTGCTGCTATACCATTAAAGCAAATATAAATATATATATATATATATTATATATATATATAATATGATCATATATTATATATATATATATATATATATATATATATTATATATATATATATATATTAGACTTGTGCCGGTATTCGGTAATGCGTGATAATACCGCATACCGTGGTAAAACATGATCAATTAATCGCAACATGAAAATTTGATACCGGCATATCCCTAATATATATATAAAATAACATAGTACCTATAAAATTGGAAATTTTAATTATATATTTCACTTCATTTTAACTTCACCTAAATTGATTCAGGATTCTGTAAAAAGCCTAGATGAATGTGGAGCCATGCAAGTTATATAATTGTTTTGATAAGTCCAAGATGCTGCAATGAGAAAGATGATCGCATGAAGTCTATTCAGTGTTCGAGCTCAGCAGGCAATTTTGACTCCACTGAGAAAGTTTTAGGTAAGTTACAGCATGCATGAATTCACAAATGCAGACTTTAGTAAACTGACAGTCTTAACTTTACTGATTTGACTATACATGTTAGTTAAACATATTCCTGCAAATGCTGGAGTGACGTTTATCATGTCCTTGGATAATCAGATTTTTTGTTTTTATTTCGAATCTCATGTATGTCCATCCATTCTCTAAACTGCCTGGGTCATGGGGACGCCGGAGTCTATCCTGCAGTGTCTCGGGGTGCAAATGGTGCAAGCAAACACTGTGGACACATATTTATACGGTTACATAAATGTATATTTATATGGTTTTATGTATTTTAATAAAATTAATTGTTTTATCAGCCAATTAGATTAGAACAGACGATCAAATAGGCTATGCAGTAATTATTTAAGTAAAATGGATTTAGATAATTTTATTTTGCTTAAAGGGGTGGTTGATTGCTATTTCACTTTTTTAACTTTAGTGTGTAATGTTGCTGTTTGAGCATAAACTATAAGTTACGAAGCTTAAAGTTCGATGCACGGAGATATCGTCTTTTAAAATTCTGGCAGTTTAAAACAGCTGGTAGGGACTACAACAAGTTACTTCCCGGGTTCGTGACATCACAAACCCAGACAAGCCCCGCCCCCAGAAACATGTAACAAAGGGGGCGAGACCATGCTGCGCTGCTTTAGAGAAGAAGAAGAGAAAACTAGAGGTGCACATAAAAATCTATTCATATATGAATCGCGATTCTGTCATCTAACGATTCTAATGGATTCACAGGTTTTAAAATCAATGTTCTAAAGCAGCTCTCAATACTGTTCATTGCTTCCCTGCTCTACACATGCTCTCTCTCTCTTTCTCTCTCTCTCATTCACCTCAGCTCCAACAATGAACTGTTCCAATTATGCACTAATTTTCACATTGCTATGAGAAGCGTTAACATGGACGCGCATGTGGTTGCAGTACTGTATTAAAGCTTTCATCAGGATAAACCGTATATTAAAAGCTAACATAAGCAGTAGCATTTACAACAGCGTATCTCATGAGACAACAACAAACAAAAAACATAGGCCTACCATTAAAATTCATGCTTGCACAGGTTCTGCACGGTCCTCTTCAATATCCTCAAGCTGATAAGCGATATTAATGACACTGTTGTTTACAATACAACTGGAGCACACGTGCTGAGATGAGGGGCGGAACATTTAGCGCACTAGAGGCGGTTTAGCCAATCACAACACACTGGGCTAGCTAACCAATCAGAGCCAATCGCCTATTTCTGAGGGCGGAGCTTCATAAAAGCAGGATCAGCATATTCCTTGTGAAAAATAATGCGTTTAAAAAAAATAAAAAAAAATAAAAAAAATAAAATTTTATTACATTACTTTTTTTACAAAATAACCAATTAACACTTTAGACTGCACCCCATAAACACAATCAAGTCTAGAAAAAAAAGTGAACCACCCCTTTAAAATATCTAGACACTTTGAAATAATCAACAAAATGCCCATATGCGTCTTTATATATGATAAGCAGCAACCTATTAAATTCATGGTAAAAACAGAACAAAATAAAACGATAGACATTTTGGAAGATTTAAGAACGCGAACTAACGCTTCTCCGCTGATCGTTTCATTAATACACACATGTGGGCGTGGCTTCCGCATACGTCATTACGGCGGACATCAATGAGAATTGGCTATTGAAATAAAACAGGTGAACAGGAACAGCCTAACAGTTCACCATAGTAATGTTAAACGAGATTGGCTATGCCTTTCCTGCAGGCGATGAAAGTGATGGGAGTAGCGACGAGTGGGACATTGGATATTCTGATAATAACAAAAAAACACTTGCGCAGAGGTACAGTAAAAGGAAAGGTTCTTTCTCACGTCCAACAGTCGTCTCGCCCCATATGTTATATTTAAGCTAGCAATCGGCCATTAGTTTAAGATAGTTATGTACATAAATTATTCGCATGATTAAAAAAGCCACATTTTCATCTTGCTGGCAGTTTTCTGAAGCACATCTGAATGGAGAAGATAAAGTATCCACCTTGAAAAGGGCAATTATTGCAGGCCATGTCGACCTGGTGCGTGAGCTCTAAGACAGTGGTAAGCAGGGGCGTCGGACTGGGGGTAAAACCAGTACTGATTACCAGGGCCCCAAAGGAAGAGAGGGCCCTTGAAAAGTCTGGAATATATTTTATTTTTCCTGGATATTTTCACTGGGGGGGTCATGGGGGCCCATCAGGACTGCCTATGCATAGGGCCCGGGATCTTGTGCAATGCCCCTGGTGGTAAGTGTTTGATTCATAAGTCATAAACTTGCAAAAATATGTCTATCTCATCGGTATCTATCAGGTCTGGACGTGGAGACACGGCTTGGCTTTGGTTGGACTCTCATGTGCGCTGTCCAGGTGGCCCACTACGAGCTCGCTGAACTGTTGCTGGATCATGGTGCAAGTGCAAACTTCAGCAGAGGTGAATCGAGAGGTGTCTCTGGATCTAAGACACACATAAAACCCATTGATATGTGTATCAGAGCTTCATTTCGAATGATGAAATGGGATATTAGGTATTTCTGCATGTATAGCACTCACATGAGCTAGGGGGCCCGTCTCAATATCCACCTTTGCGATCTTTGCATCACTTGTCTTATGAGAAGTAATTTCCACCATTTTAAGTTTTCAAATGTTAAAAATTGTGAAGTCAATTGTGAAGCCTTAATTTAATTGTGAAGTGATAAAAAGCGATTACAGACGTTTTACAAAATACACATAGAAATCTCTGCACCAATAAAACGTGCAGCACATTTTCTGTTTATTTTTACCACCAAATTATATTTAATATCTAATTAAATGAAAGGTTTTTCTCAGTCTTGTGATTTTGGGGCACATGAGCTCCTGAACGTGATGAATGATGGGATATGCTTAGTCTCAAATACTCAAACCACTCTGAAGTGATATTAGGAATAGTGTGGAATTAGCATTTGTCAAGAGCACTGAAGTCTGGCATTTGTCAGACCTGGGACAGTCTTGCACACCTGCTTCCTGTCACATGCAACAGGCCAAGACCGCAAATATGGGTTTTTGGGACAGGTTGTTTTTCTGTTATTGGACACTTTTAAAATAATATAATAAAATATTCAATGCACCCTTAAGAATTTAAAGACAAAGGTTGAGTTTGACAAGGTAAGAGCAGGTGCTGTCAATCTGATGTTGCACTACATGGCCTTCCTGTGACTCTTGTGGGTTTTTATTGGAGAGGATGGGGTTTTGCATCAGCCACAGGGAAGGAACCCAATGATATCAAATCAAAAGAGTATGGCTAGACTTAATCCTTCAGGGGGAATAGTTTGGTTTTCATTAATACGGTCAACATTGAAGTAGGTTACATTCTTTTGATTTCAACCCACGTGCTAGAGACGATGGAAACCAATTAGAGTTTGCCTTAGTGGCCTTCATCTGCCATTACTTAATTTTCGTGACGCACATGCCGAGTTATTGTAACGTGTCATTAATCTGCTGGTGTGTTTTTGGTTTACACATTGGCTCTCTTAAATTTTTTTTTCAAAATTGAATGCATCTGTTGGTCATGGTGAAATGCCGGCACATGAGCGACTGAAGCGATGTAGACACTTCCACTGTGTCCAACGAGAAGAGTTCCAGAGGGGGTCTCAAGCAACTGAAGCTGTGGGCTCAGACAGGAAATAATTAAATGTGAATGCAGCCGCCACTTCCTGGTCTGTGTTCCGCACAGAAGGGGAAGAATGCAGAAGTGATTGATAATGGTGGTATACAGAGTGTGGTGCTGGCGTCATTGCGTTGGCCCAACACTGGAGCTTTATTTATTTTCCTGCTCCACCGCAGACGCAACTAAACAGTGTCTGCATCCTACTCCCAAGAAGACCTGCTCCTGCAGTCTAAACGCAGCTATCATCACAACACACAAACCCCTAACATAGACTGCTCCCGGTCGGATACGTGACCGAAGAACTAGCAGTGTCCAACAACATTAGACCATGTGACACTCACGTGAAGTATGTGCAAACATGTGTATCCTGTGGTTTGAACAATACCACTGCAAACTTTTTGGCATATTATAATTTCATTATGAAGTGGTATGTCTGTGTTTTTCCATAACATCCTTGTATAGACCACTATACAGTTCTGATGGCTGCTTGCAAAGCAGCGTCTGCCACAGAAGAGATGATCTCCAGGTGTGCGGCTCTGCTGCTCAGTCGCAACGCTGACCCAAATGTCTGCAACAGGTAGGAAGTCACTCTGCAGGTCAGTTTGGGCTTTTACTGACATGTAGCAACCAGGATGCGCTCTCATACAAAAGTTTTTAGTTACTGATGGCCTTGTAACTTTTTTTTTATCACTTGAGTGTAAATTTCCAGTAACAGGCCTTACATTTTATTAGCCTATCAGTATTATTGATCATGCATCTCCTGTTAGTGTGCATGATTTTCAAAATTAAAGAAATCTGCATGAATTTAGTGCAATAGTTCTCAACCAGTGGGGTGGACCCCACTAGAAGGCCTCAGCAAACTTCCAAGAGGGCCTCAAGATGACTTAAAATAGTTGAAAATAAGCCAAACAACTAAAAACTAAGATATTACTTATTTTAATGAGCCTTTAGGGTGCTTTCACACTGACAGTTTAGTTTGAAACAGGACATGGACTTGGGTGCACACATGTTCAGCAAGTAAAGTAACCTGCACGTGTGCTTCATCCATTAACAATATCATTAGTTTAACTTGTAGGATAGGAGCTAGAGTGAGCATGCAGTGTAATTGTGCAAAGTGTGTACAATCAGTGCAGCAAATGAATGGTTTGCAATCAGCTTTCTCCTCAAAAGTATCAGTGTGCAAGCCTTCAATCATTCACTTTGCTGCGCATAACCACCAAATTAATTGAAAACCCAACATATTCACCCATGTTCTGTTTTCTGTCATGCCCCGTGTACGTTTGTGGTGATTTAAGATGAACACAAATGCACCAGGGTTCGATGGAATCAAGTAAATGTGAAACCAGACCAACGCTGCAGTGGGCATCGGCAACGATCAGACTTGGATCGCACGCAGCAAACATGCTCAGTGTATAAAATTAGTTATCCATTTTAAAAAGACCTCACTGTGGACTTTTATCCTTCATCTCATCTACATGCATCCGGGTCTAAAAACAGATAGTCACCAGCTCTGTCAAGCCCTGTTGATTGAGTGTATGTGAAAAAAATTCTCCCAGCAGCTACAAAACATTAACACTGGCCAGACAGTGTTTCGAACAACCCTGTTTGGGAGGTGATGTGTACTCAATAGTGTATTGACTAAGGCATTTTTCAGGGCAGCCTCCAGCTGCTTATCATCTGCCACCCAAACTGCTCACATGATCTAGAGTGTCAACAAGCATGTTGTTCACTTGACTGGTGAGAAAGTGATTGTGTCCTATCCAGACAAAATATTTAAAAATCGGTAACAAGGAACAGGGAGATGTTGGCAAGTAATGGGCCTGTCAAACCTTCATCCTCTTCCTCTGCCCTTTCAGTGCTCCACACATAACTCACAATGTGCAGCAGCTGCATTTCCCTAAAGCTTTTTGTTAACAAATACAGTATGCTTAGACTAAGCCAGACATCATTTGGGAAGAGGGTCTGTTTCCGATTAGTTGAGATTCATTATTTGAAAATTGCTGAGATTAAAATTTTTACATTTGGTTTCCGTTCTCTTTCACATGTGAAATCACAGACCTGTAATAAACATTTAAATCCCTGATCATGATTATATAATTGAATCAAGTGTATAATTATAAGAAATGAATGGGGCTGCACAATTAATCAAATTAAAACGGAAATTTTGATATGTCTTAGTGCATTTATCAAAACAAAGGTTGCTATTTAAATAATTACATAGTCTGTTGCACAGTGAACCGTAGCCATGTGTTCATTTACATGCATTTAAGAAGTTTACAAAAAAAAAGCTCAAGGGATTGAAATGTTAAAAGGTTGAAGGTTTGAATGTTTGAAAGCGCCCAGTGACCTTACTTAAAGCATGTTTTGCTGAGCATGCAAGTCTTCTGCCACTACCTCTTCCGTTCTTTCATGTAGTTTATTTGATGATGTGCCCAGTGAGGCTTTTGAGCAGCCATGCTGACAAGCATATGTTGTTCTAAATGATTCTGATTTTTAAACATAAGTTTAGTTATTGTTGCATTTGTATGAGAAGCATTTATAGCAGCTTCTTACTACTCCCACTGATGTAAATGCAAAAAAGTATGGCATTACCCATAGGATAAACCCTGTATACAGCAATTAGGATTTTGTTTAATGGATTCAGTAGGCTTTCTTATTGCTCCCTTGGTTTTGGTAGAAGGACAGCCTGGGAAAATGCATTTAAGACTGCACACATTTGTCACAAATACAGTCACTGAAGGGGAAATACGTAGATAGCGAGGAGATAATGTCAAGATGAAGAATGATGGTGCCCTTGCTCACCTGTGTCTGATGTTGTGGAGTTCAGTTCACCACCGTCACATTCTCTGGGAAATGCCACCCAGGATGATTAATAGCGTCAGGAAAGGTGTGATGTTTGACACTGTAATCTTTAGATAAAACTATATATTTACGACAGTGACGCAAACTCTGAACGTAGTTGACTAGTAAGTTCCTCTTTTGTGCTTTTTCCTATTTTAATATATACAGGTGATAGATAGTCCCAAGAAAGGTTTAAAATGTTTTTGTCTTTGTTTGCTTTGACGCCGTAGTGCTCTTTATGTTGATTTGATTATTTTGAATGGAGTTTCGTTTAAGGGTGATTTACAAACAGGGGTGTCATGTGCCTGTGTTTATGAGGGGGCTGGATGTCCAGCTCACTTGGTGCCCTAAGCAAAAAATCAGACATAACTAAGTTATGTTTTAGTAGTTCTTTATGAGTAAGTGTAACTGTAAGGTGCATTAGCCTAGAGGTACAGTTCTTGTTTATCATGCGAAATTATTTAAAATTATGATAAAATGATATATAATGATTAAACTTGACAGCCAGTGATGCACTTTCTCATTGAATAAAACAATAAAACACACAATATTCATTAAAATAAAATTGAACTAAAACTATAAAATACTTAGCTTTTTTTTTTTTTTTTTTTTTTTTTAAATAAAATGCATGTTAACTCAAATAAAATGTCTTGCCGAGGCAACAGTTGTCATTTTCATTCAGTTTAACATGATGTGCTAAAATTGCTACAAAAATTGTAATAAAAACTATATAAACGTAATGGGGAAAAAAACAGCAACAATATTACTGAAACTGAAATTAAAATGAAACTGGTCATTTCAAAATATATATTAAAAAACTATAATAGTATCTCGATGTAAGTAAAATAACACTAATTACAATTATTTGTGCAAATTAATTATTAAAAAGTTTTGGAAGTTGCATTCAAAACCCGCTTGGTTCAGAAATCTGAGAGGTCATGTTGTTAACTGGTACATTTAGAAGGTGTAAAGTAAGTGACAAGCTTGAATTTCTGTGCCGTCTGAAACTCGCAAGGATTTTATTTATTTCAGATATTGTTTTTATGAAACTGTCAGAACACTGTGTATTGTACTTTAAGATGGTGAGTGACTATGGCAAAAAAAGTCACTACAGGGGCTTAGATTATCACTATTAAAGTTTTGCTTTGTTTGCTTCTGTCACTTCCATCTCAGTTTAGTACAATAAATGACTCATGTTAAATATAAATGTGTCAGAGAACATAACCCCCTGTATGTGATTTATTGCCATCAGCATGATCACAGTAACGTCTGGCAGTTCTGTTGTCTTGTTTTGTGCCCTTGCTCAGGAGCAGTATGACGTGTCTGATGCTGGCAGCCAGAGATGGCTATTGTCAGGTGATTAATTTGCTGGTTTCACATGGAGCCGAGCTGAACTTTCAGAATGATAATGGACTTACGGTAAGATCATTAATATAGGCTGTACAGTTAATTAACAAAAAGTTGTTTTTACCTGCATTTTATCATACTCATTGTCCATTTGTATATATTATTACTATTATTATTAACATATGCATTCTCACTTTATACTTTAATATTATTCTGATGGAACAGGCCCTCATAACAGCAGTGCAGTATGGACGTAAATCGGCCGTGTTGAAACTGCTTCAACTAGGAGCAGATAATTTCATCAAAACCAAAACAGGGAAGACAGCAGCTGACATTGCTAAAATGTCCAGTTACCCTGAGGTAGACCACTTCTGTATCTGAAGTGATCTCCAATGTCAGAAAACATAGAAATGTTATCTTTAGACTACAATTAAAAAAATTTACTTTTAGCCTTGAGAATGAGAAATATTCAAATCATTTTTCTTTCAGATCTCCAGGATCCTTAGTTCTACAGATCTCTCTACTGTAAATGTCAGTGCACCCTCCAAAGCTGAGGCACTGTACAAATTTCTCAGTCAAAACCCTGATCTTTCCTCTGCCTGCAAAGAGAGGTGAGCCTCTGTGTCTGTGACTTGGTTTGTAACGCCCTCTAGTGGTGATTGGAAATGAAAATAAATCCTTTTATTTATTTTTAATTCAGCTTTGCTATCACAGGAATACGTTACATTTTATAATTTATAAAAAAAATAGAAAACAGTTTTAAATTGTAATATTTTACTGTTTTTGTCAAATAAATGCAGCCTTATAAGCCTTAAATAAATAAATAAAAATCTTAAAAAACCCAAGTTTTGAGTGGTATATGTAATAAAATATATAGATGTGTAGCAGTCATATG
The DNA here is from genome assembly GCF_018340385.1 of Cyprinus carpio. Classification (NCBI taxonomy): domain Eukaryota; kingdom Metazoa; phylum Chordata; class Actinopteri; order Cypriniformes; family Cyprinidae; genus Cyprinus; species Cyprinus carpio. Next base: position 19,253,111 of record NC_056589.1, read on the forward strand.
CTGGTCCTCACTATAAAATATATTTAATACTTTTACAAGTCAACATAAAAGCAGCTAGGCTCAAATATCAATATTGTAAATGTAGGTTCATTCTTTTGTTTGACCTAACAGTTCCTCTAAGCTCAGTGATATTGAACTTCTGCTGCATGGTCTGAATCTGGATCATCTCTCGGACATCATGGTGGTGAGCCAGTCAATTTATTTTACTGTTGCACTAAAACAAATGTTTACTGTAATGCGCTTACAATAGAACTCTATGGGGCCAGTGTTCCAGAAGTGTTAAGGTTATATTTTTGTTAACATGTTTTCATTAATTATTTATTAAAATGTTTATTAGTTTATCATGGAGAAGGGGGACTTGGAAAAGGTATGTAGATCATGCCTTTTTAATAGATGAGAATATTTAAAAAAAAACTAATTTTGTGCAAAACAATCATTTATTTTCTGAGTTAATGGCTAAAATTATACTGAATTGGATAGTTTTTTTTTTTTAGATGAATGTACTTATTTTTAGATATACATCTGAAAAAAACTATACATATTGTATCTTAATGATAAATCAACTCTCTTTCTCTAAGATTGGCGTAACTAATCCTGAGGATCAAAAGAAGATTCTCAGCACAATGGAGCAGATGCACCTTGATAAAGTAGATCTGGACACTCAGACGCCTCTTAATAACATAGACAGCGGGTAAAGCTCACTTAGCCTCAAGCTAATCTAAACTTTATTGTATGTTTATTATGTATCCACATCATATCCAAACCATATTTGTTCATTCATCATCAGTCCTATGTTTCCCATGCTGGTAACAGTCAGAACTCACAGCAGTACAACAGTGTCTTGACAAGGCTTCCATGTAAGCCTGTCTTAATGGTTTAAGATCTAGCAATGATTTGTAAGGTGAGAAATGAAGTAGTGCCGTTTCTGCATGCCCCGGCCTCTGACGGATGATGCCGAGTAGGCGGCGTGGCGGCCATGTTCGACTTTAAAGTCCACGTTTAATGAATCTAATCAGTCTGTAATTTCTTTATTCAATGTCAGGGAGGTACAGAGAGGGCAGACAGACACACAGTAAATTGTGCAGTTAAATCCTCTTCTGATAGGTGCTCCATAAACACACATTAAAAGGATATAGAGTTACAGTGAAATTCATTGCCACAGTTGATTTCCTGCCTAATGGGATGTATGTATACATAAGCACTGATGTTTTTACAAGAGTTCATAAGTTGTTTCCGGAAGATCACTCTGTGTAGCTTTGATATTTTTAGAGCAAAAAAATATATAACTAGATTGTTAGTCTATTAAACTGGTATTATTTGGAGTGGCTGGATTATTTAAAATTGATCAACTAAATGCTAGTGAATGTGACCTGATGATGGAAAATGACGGATCTGATCATGGTGCCTGTTGGGACGGTGGCATTAACCCAGCACTTAGTCGTCCACAAAAGCCCATCACTCATTCAGTCATAGAAAAACTAACAAAGTGACGATCAGAGCCCATCTCGCCGTCCTGGAGGAGATAGTAACTCCACAGTGTCTGACAGTGTTTACCACTGGCTCTGACAGAGTGTTAGGAGAAGAAAACGGCTGCTTGGGGAAATGCTCTGTTAAGATAACACTATCAACATCACGTGGTATGTGTGAGCCATTACAGGAGTTTGAAATTGTAAGTGATGGCACAAGTGTGCCAAGAATGCTGTCACCAAATTAAGTGATACCATTGGTCATAAGAAATATCTGCTTCAGCTTTCAGTGTTTGGGATTTTAGGATAAAGACAACTGAAGGAAATATTTAAAGAAACAATGGTATCACTTGGTTGATACCGTTTGGTGATAGAATGATCGATAGGTAGAGAGATATACTGTAACAGATTTTATAAAATTTTTCTTACACATGGTTTGATTCTTACATATTTTATTCATCAAGATAATCTTCACAAATGATCACAACTTTTCTGAATTTTGAAGCCTAAATACAATTGGTAGAAGTAAAAAGCTAATCATATGCTATAAACAAACTACATCACGGTTGCATGATTTCAATGTCACCGTCACTAAGCTTCTAAAAAAAAAAAGTTAAAATAGTTCACAAAAGTGTGATTTATAAACAAAATCAGGCTGTGTGTAGAGGAGTTTACCTGTTTGGTGTGATGACTTTTAAAGGGATACTCCACCCCAAAATGATAATATTGTCATTAATCACATATCCCCACGTCGTTCCAAACCCGTAAAAGCTCTGTTTGTCTTCGGAACACAATTTAAGATATTTTGGATGAAAACCGGGAACCCTGTGACTGTCCCATAGACTGCCAAGAAAATAGCAGTGTCAAGGTCCATAAAAAGTATAAAAAAGTTGTCGTCAGAATACTCCATCTGCCATCAGACGGGCAATCTGGGTTATATGAAGCAACAGGAACACTTTTTGCAAGCAAAGAAAACAAAAATAACGACTTTATTCAATAATTGCTTTGTCAACAGTCTCCTCTGTGTCTCTCCATATCACCGTATGCTGCGTATGCTCTTTTGTGTCATCAGCGCCACAAGGATGCGCTGTTTCTACATGTATTTAGCTTTGATTTGAAATAAAACAGCGCATCCTTGTGGCACGGATGACACATTTACTTTATATTTACTTGGCAGTCTATGGGACAGTCTCAAGCCTCCTTGTTTTTATCCAAAATATCTTAAATTGTGTTCTGAAGATGAATGGAGCTTTTACAGGTTTGGAACGACATGGGAGTAAGTGATTAATGACAAAATTGTCATTTTGGGGTGGAGTATCCCTTTAATGCCCCTGACAACCTTTGTAGCTTGGTTGTTAGCAACTGCGTTTTTTCAAAACGAGTATAAAAGCTTTTTTTAAAAAAAAAAAAAAAAAAAAAAAAAGCACAAGGGTGAATTTATTTGACTAATTCGTAAGTACACGAACAAAGGGTGTAATTTAAATAATGTAGTCTTTTTCTCAGGAGTGAAGATTTCCTTAACTTTCTGATCAGCCTAAAACAGCAGTGCTGTTACTTGACAGAAAACTTACAGGATGTCATCAGCAGATTTCCACGTAGCCCCTCTGAGGTTCATTCTTTACTTTAAGTATCTGCGCCCTGTGTAAAACATGACCAATTATAAGTATTCCTGTCTGTTTCTTTAGTCTCGTGTAGCCAGGCTTCTGATTTGTGGCAGTCTGGTCTACATTGCTTTATTCTGACAAATCTGAACCACCCACTTAGAAAGAAAGAGAATGTCTGACTGACATGTTAAGTAACCAACAACAGTTATTTTTTGTTTTTATGTGCTGTTTAGGAGTGGATCTGGAAACAAAAACAAAAAACAAACAAAAAATTAAATTAATGGTACAATAGCCAAATGTTTATACACAAAACACTGTAAAAATAGGAAAAATGTATAGACAAGGTCAAATTAACAGAAAGAATGTTTTGTGTGTGTGTTCCACGGTGAGAAAAAATGTAATTTGAAGAACATAAGGGACATAAGGTTAATTTTTCATTTTAAAGCAAATAATGCTCAAAAAGGTGTGACTAGACTGGACTGCCTAATTTTATATTTGTGAATGACTGTTCTCTGCCACAATGTTTTAAACCAACATTTTTACCAACAATAATAATGCAACCTTGCTTTCAAAATGGCTTCATCTGTGAAAAAACTCTGATGGGCCATATGCTGCCATCAGTTTAAATGTGCATGGCTTCTAAGAGTGACTTTCCCAAGTGCCTGAAAGTATCCATGATTACATCCTTGAATAAAGAGGAATAAAGTATTCCATTGGATTTTAAACCTTTAAGTCATTTTCAGCATTTTCAACTGAAGTGGTAGTAACCAGACAGAGCTATTGTATCTCATGTTTCATGCCTGCTTGTATGTGACACCTTTGTTTGACAGGTTGTTCTTACATGTGATCCCAAGAAAGAGGCTCAAGCCCTTTGCACTGAGCTAGTAACTCAGACAGGAGACCTCCAGAAAGAGATTCTCTGTCTTAAGACCCTGCTCAGCAAGGTCAGTCATGTCCACATTCCTTCATCTCCTCATCTTTCTTCTTCTCTGACGCTTCTATTTACAATAGTTTTGTCTAGTAAAAATACTGTTAGACCAACAGAGGCAGCCGTTTCATCCCACTTAGATGTTCCTATAGTCTCTTTCATGATGATGAAGGGTAATCAGCTGTGAACAAATAAATTGAGGATGTTATCCGCTAGCACATTCCAGGGAAACTCTCATCAATCTTCAATATGGAATTAGTTTAACCAGACATGTTTGGAGCTTGTTGTAACTCCTGGTGTTTTCAAAGCATTCAGCATTTGATTGTGGCAGCCCATCTGAATAGAATCCTAATATAGAATGCTTTCTCAGATAGTGTGTTGTCTTGTCATAAGAAACATTCCACTACACCATAACTGATACTCATTCTGTGACACATGTGAAATACTGGGTTTGGGAGAGTTTTTCCAGTGGAATATAGCGGCAAATGAACTCGCCCTGAGATGTAGATGAATTTGTTTCTTCATTGAAAAACAGATTTGGAGGAATTTAGCATTACATCACTTGCTCACCTGTGAATCCTCTGCAGTGAATGGGTGCCGTCAGAATGAGTTCAACTAGTTGATAAAAAAAAATCACAATACACAATTGATAAGTTTTCACAGTACTTCAGTCTATCAGTTTACGTCATGTGAAGCCAAAAGCAATGAGTTTGTAAAAAAACATATCCATAAAGATTTTAACTTAAAACTGTTGCTTCTGGTTAAAATATAAGTCGTGTGATTTACTTGTGGATTATTGTGATGTTTTTATCAGCTGTTTGGACTCTCATTTTGATGGCACCCATTTACTGCAAAGGATCCATTGATGAACAAATGATGCAATGCTAAATTTCTTCAAATCTGTTGTGCTGAAGTGCTCTATCAAATCCCAAAAGCAAACAACATATGGTGCTAACATACGTGGTGTGCTCTAATAACAATAATTTATTCTCTTTTAAACCTTAATTTCTCTTTAGGGGGATCACACAGAATACAACTTTAAGCTTCTTCAACCAGTCTCCAATAATGGCCAGGGAGGAAAGCCCCACAAGACGTTTGCTGCTGTGCTTGGGCTTGGATTGCTTGGAGCAGGGCTTCTATTTGTGCTGTCACAATCAAAAAAACGGAACTATTTTTGAGATTATGTATTTCAGTGATGTATGTATTTTAAGTTGTTACCCCCATATTTTATTAATAATTGTATGTTCTAGATTTATGTTAAGAATATGTCCTTTTTGTGGTGCTATTCTAGATTGTTATTCAACTAAATATGTTAAATGTTCTTTTGGTTTTTCAGACAGTGCACTTCCTCATAAACTTTTCCCAAACCACCACGTCATTCTCTTTTCTTTTTGTGTAATAATTGTTGTCAACTTCTGTTACAGATGTGGTGCGTCTGTCGGTCAGAGCTGGACAGCTAGCACTTTGTGTTTTGGAAATTCTGATTTGATTTTGCTGGGTGGCCCAAAAAGTAAAGTCATTGCCAGTCGCTGTCTGTGGTGCTGAAATGTCATTTCCGGGTGCAGGACCCCCTAACACCTAATTTCATGAAGAAGGCTGGTTGCTTGATCAGTCATCTTCAGTTACGTTGAACAGTTATTTATTACATGTTCATTTTCGGACTTGAGGGGACACTGAAATGTAACATGGCATGTGTGAGCTGTTTCCTGAAAGCCCTGTTCTGAGTATGTTGGATGATTATGAGCAGCAAAAAAAATGGCAGCACTATTATCTCTTTCATTTCTTTTGGTTGCATGCATTGTAGATTTATTATACGAGTAAGCAAAAGTTAAGCCAAGTAAAATGCATTTAAAAGAGCCACTTGGACTGATATGTTCTGCTAGCTGACTCTCACTGGAAGAAAAATTAGGTGCTGTAACAATATCAAGCATATGTTGTTCGGTATGAGTTCAAACATTTTTAACAATATCGGAATTGCTTGTGGGAATGTCAAACAGTTTCTACAAATTAAAATCTTAGTCTATAAATCTTGTAGAGAGCTCTGTGATTTTTGGACTGTCCAACACTGTTCTGGATCCTCACTGCTGTTGACTTTGTAATACTTTTTATTCTTTATGTATGTAGCCTATTCTTATTGTTCTGCAGCACTTATGAGGACGCTTATGAGTGCTCCTATATATAAGCTAGACAAAGTAATTCGCCTTAGAGAGAAAAAAAAACCTCGACAAAACTTAAATACTGTTATTATTTATCAGGTTAGTATAGTTTTACACATGCAGTAGAATAGTAGTTATCTTGTAATCGAGTTTAATGTATGACTGAGGCTGCGCTAGGAGCGCCTAAGGACATTTACAAAGTTTTTTTGTTGTTGTTTTCTGGTTGTTCATGGAATAAGTTGCACATTGGTTACAAGCATGTCCTTTTCCAAGCAATCCAATTTTAACGGCCTTACGTTTGTAATAAAATAAATCAGAGCAGTCAAGACTCCTCTAAACCACATCAGACAATTTCTCTTAAATATTTTTAAGGGACTATGATATTTCAAAACCACTGAAAGGATTCATAGTCTTTGCTTATTGACTTGAAAAGGATGAAATTAGGCCAATTTAAATTCCACCATATTACCGATGAAAAGCCTTCTCCGCGCTCTCGCGACCGCGCCTTTTCCACGGAGATCACGAGAAGAATCCGGTTTTCCTAACAGCCTAATCTTGGTTCCCATCGGTGGAAAGCACCTCACAATACAGGAAGGCGGACATATTAATTCTTTCACATAAACTGCTGATCAAAGATAGAGGAAATTCTGTGCGACAATTGAACAGTTCGTGGAAAGTTCAAAAGAATGTGATAATCCAATCTCAATGCACATCATCAAGAGCAGAACATGTTCGATTAGAAGACAGATGGAGAAGTGTTTGCGCTTTCAGTCAATTAAGCCTTATTTTCCAAGAAAATACCATTTCGAGAAATTTTACTGGGAATAAAATATCAAATATATTATTAACATTATTATTGTTTATTATGTACCAAATACTATAATGATAAAAAAGCAAATACTGCTGGGTCTCGGGAGGATATGAATAGACATTTCACGTTGGACCACATTCTACTCTTTCGCTGCTTTGGAAATAAGCCAAACCTGTGGCTGGTGTCAAGCTAGCCTGAACAGATACTTTCAGACATCTAATTTCTTCACTTCATTCCTGAGGCAGGGCTGCGCCCACCCCTTGTGTAAGCAATTTAAACCTGATAGGAGATCATCAGCTATCTGCAGCCACTGCAGACCGAGGGAGAGCATCAGGCTGTGTCTGCAGCGCTACACATCTCGCTCCACGATGCTTTGACTCACTTGCTCAAGACACTTGCGTCGCGTCACTTCAGAGATTTTTAATCTGGGAGAGTAAATAACCAATTTGCTCGGACCGCCTCAGCACTCGATGCACTCTGTTTCATTTATTTGTTGTTAAACCGAAGACAATTGCCTGAACGAATGAGTGTATCAATACAAATTTTGTAATATGAACTTATTGCCAAGTGGAATATGTTTTTATCTGTCCGTGGCAATTTGCTGGTTCACATCAAGGGTCGACGCATCGTGGTGGTGGGTACAGTTTTTGTTTTATTTCAACTTTAGTAAAGATTTCAGATTAAATATTAAATAAAATTATGTTTTAGACTAGGATTGTTGTTAAAAAGTAAATCATTGGTCTAGAGTTATTGAAAAACTGAAGAAAAAAAAAGTTTTTTCTTCCATAAAAATCTAAGCTATGATGATTTTTATTAAATATATATATAGAGAGAGAGAGAGAGAGGCCTACATAGCCTACTCTCTCTCTCTCTCTCTCTCTCTCTCTCTCTCTCTCTCTCACACACACACACACACACACACACACAAACACACACACACACACACACACACACACATATTAGATAGATAGATAGATGTTTACTTTAATTTATGTATTTATTTGTATTTATTTTGAATGTGCAGAGTACGCGGTTGGGTGTTAAAACCTGATGACTTCAAGAGATTCCCTGTGCTTTCATCGTTTATGCAGGTACATGGGCACTCTTGGACCACAAGTGATGTGCGACAACATCCCGGGCTTAATTAACAAACAACGCCAGTTGTGCCGCCAGCATCCCAAGGTGATGCAGGCTATTGGAGCTGGAATTAAAAACTGGATCGGAGAATGTCAGCACCAGTTCAGAAACCACCGATGGAATTGCAATACCATGGCGCGCGAGCACAATCTTTTTGGAAGGCTTTTGCATCGAAGTAAGGCTCAAGTGTATTGTTTCAAGTCTAACGGCTGTTTGCACATAGAGTATGTTCTCTGCGCCCAACCTGCAGTGAAATTCTTATCTGATATTAGATCATATTACAGACAGTAAAACTTGAACTAGGTGTGCTTTCGACCCTTCTTTTCTCATCTGTGTATGCAGCACTGTGTATGTAATGATGATGTTTGATTTTTATCACATTTTTAGAACATATAGTACTGATTATAAAATATATCTATCTATATAGAATTATTTATTTACAAATAATAATAATCCTTTTTTGCTTTTCTTTTATTTATTTATTTTTTCCAATTTCTATACAACCTGGAAATTCTAACATATGGAACTGCGACTTTAAGCCCAATAAGAAATATTAAAATGATTCAGCAATGTTCATCATAGAAAAAAATATATTCTAGTCATAGAAAATACAGATCTGAAGAAAAAAAAGTCACGTCATTGACCCATAAACAACTCAATATTGTCTACTCAAGATGTCTAGGTGTAATCTGAATCAATAAGTCACAATAGCGTCACTTAGCACGCAAGTGTATACTTTACTTTTCATTGTGTTTAAGATTTTTGTCAGTTTAGAGAAGAAAGGCTGGATTATTGTGTCTGGTGAGTTAGTTTAGAACTGCTCAGCGGTTTAACTAGGTGTAATTGACTTTAGGTTTGCAACTGTAAGTGTCTCTGGCTCTATTTTCTCATCTCATATAAAATCATATTAATGGGAACATCCACAAAGGAACTCTGTGTCCCAGGCCTCTAAGCTGCTCTGCACATTAAAGTTAGGTTAAACCTCTGACTTTAATCTTCTTGCTTTAAGGTATTCAGACCTCCCAGAAAGACTCCCAACTTCTCTGTGACACTGTGAGAATCTACTTAATGTCAATGTCAGCTCACTAATTTAAAACAATTGCAGGGATTTCGAGGCAGGCATTCTCCTCCTGTCTGACAAAGCCACCAAATGGAAACATCTTTGGTACACACGTGAAAAGCTGCAGCTTGTAACTTTTGTTCAGGCAGCTGCTTGTTACTGTTGTTTTTCTTCCGTCTCTTTATACAGTCAGACTGTATGTCTTTCCAATGGGTCATGAGATTATTATGTTTTCATCTGAAAAATATATACAGTCATTAATATTTTGGGACTGAACTTGAATGTAATGACTAAAGAGAAAGTTTTTTATGTATGTGTAAATTAGTACAAAAAGTCCTTATTTATAAAAAATTTGATTAACATAATTGTTATTATGATATTAATAATAATTATATAGTGTAATGCACAAAATAAAATGAACTTAACCCTTATTATATACAATTATATACAATTTAAATGCGTTTATGTATATATATATATATATATATATAAATATATATATATATATATATATATATATTATATGTGTGTGTGTGTATTTTATATTAAGTTTAAATAATTAGCAACTCCTCAACAATTTATTTAAAATTTCTTAACTAAACTAAACACTATTCCTTCTTTCTTTTTCTTAGGCAGTCGCGAGGCCGCCTTTGTCTATGCCATCTCATCAGCTGGTATGGTCTACACCTTGACCAGGGCGTGCAGTCAGGGGGAACTAGAAAACTGCTCTTGCGACCCTGGCAAAAAGGGCTCATCTCGTGATGCCAAGGGAGTTTTCGACTGGGGTGGGTGCAGCGATCATGTTGACCACGCAATCAAGTTCACTCAGGTCTTCATTGATGCCAAGGAGAGGAAGGAGAGAGATGCACGGGCGCTCATGAACTTGCACAACAACCGTGCAGGGAGGAAGGTAACATTACAAACAGCTGTTGAGACATACAGTATGTTGAGAAATGAACTCTTGACAAATAATAATCCATGACCATTGCATGGCTCATGCAATCAGAGAGACTAGTCAGAGGTTTACTCTAGATACTGTCTCCTTTTTCATTCACAGGCGGTAAAGCGCTTTATGAACCTAGAGTGTAAGTGTCATGGTGTCAGTGGCTCATGCAATGTACGCACCTGCTGGTTAGCCATGGCAGACTTCAGGCAGACCGGTGACTATCTCCGCAAAAAGTACAACAGTGCCATTCAGGTGGTGATGAACCAGTATGGAACAGGCTTCACCAGTGCCTACAGGATGTTTAAGAGGCCTACCAAAAATGACCTAGTCTACTTTGAAGACTCACCTGACTACTGTATATGGGACCATGAGTCTGGTAAGTGTGCCGAGGGAAACCTTAACCTTAAAAAGATAATTCACCCAAAATGTATGACTTTCTTTCTTCTGTGAAACACAGAAGCAGCTATTTTGAAGAATGTTTCACTGTACTTTTTTCTGTAATCCAAAACAACACTGACTTTTCAAATATCATCTTTTTGTGTTCTGCATCATAAAGAAAGGCATACATGTTTGGAACGACATTAAGCTGAGTAAATAAGCAAGAATTTTAAATTTTGGGTGAACTATTCTTTTATTTGCATTACCTCAAGAGGTGAATTAAGTTGATAAATCAAAGCTATAGTACTCCTTCATGTTTTATAACCCACTGTTTGTGTTTCCACACTGCAAGACTCCCACACTCTGCTCAAAATCAGCAGGCATTAGTCTTTGCCCCCAAACACAGTTGTAATCAGAGGACGTGAGCTATTTAGCTGGTTATTACATACACAATAGTCATAACCCAATCCTGTAACCTGAATGCCGGTTAAGATTCCTTCCCTAAGGCAGAGGTTTATCTCTTTTTACCTTTCTGTGTGTGTGTGTGTGTGTACGTACTGAATAACACCAGGTGTACTTATGTGGGAAGCAGTAAGGGAGGGGGTGCCTGTCAGACTGCAGATGATCCCTGCTATCAGGTGACGCTGTGTTTAGACACATTACCACAGTTTTGTGGGCAGAACGGGAGCTGAAATTTAATCCCTATGCGCAAATGCTATAAATCACTGCCTTCTACGGCAGCACCTCTATATTTTTTTTGCCTAAAACTGGCAGGAATATTTAGAGAGGTAGGTCATGTCTCTTTTAAGTGCCCTGAGATGTCAAACCCACTTTAGGTATTTATTATTTATTGTATGTCAGTATAACTGCTCATTTATAAGCATGTAAATTTAGAATCTTTAGATCTTACAAGCTTAAGGGCTAGTTCATCCAAAAATTAAAACTGTCATGTCGTTCACAAACCTGTATGACCTTTTTCTTCTGCAGAATACAAAAAAAATACAGTGGAAGTCAATGGGGTCCAAAACAACACTGGACCTCACTGACTTCTATTGTATGGGGAACAACTGGATATACAGTTAAAGGACTAGTTCATCCAAAAATTAAAATGTCATGTTATTCCAAACCTATATGAGTTTTATTTCTTCTGTGGAATACAAAAAAAACACACAATAATGTTTTTTTCATACAATGAAAGTCAAGACATATGGATAAAAAAAAAACTGAGCCTCTGTCCCAAATCACTTACTCTCCAAGTGGGTACTTCGTTTTAACAAGTAATTACTTTGCAACAGTTAAAAAAGTATCTATAGTATAAATAAGTTCTATATAGTATGAATGTGTGTAGTATTAATACAATTCCTTTACTATATGGCACATCATGTTTATTAATGGTAATATTTTTAAATCTGGTCTATTTTTTTCTCATCAGCTCAGAAGGAACGTTTAAAAAAATCAAGACCACCACATTTTAGTGCTGACCTCTCTAGTGTGGTGGTCTGTGAGAAACTCTCTTGGCCGGGCAGTGCGTTTGATGTCAGTTTTAGGAGACATAGACTATACCTCCACTGCATAAGTGTGAAATCAATTTCTAGCTCTCACCATGGTCACACATGTTAAACTCATCTCTTGGCACCCCTTCATCTTAATTCAATAAGCAGATGCATGCTCAGGTAAAGGCTGCCCATGATGTAAACGATATGAGCCCAGCATACCAGCTTGATGAACTGCTGTGGGGGGGAGTGGCCGTGTCATGCCCAGACACATGCCTGCCTACTTGCAATTGAGTTCAATAGACCAGCGGTGACATACCAATGCTGGTGCTACTGGTAGACTGAAGTGTTTTGCAGTTCTGGCCTTCTCTGTAAGATTGTTCTTACCTTAAAATCTTAGACTAAACCATTTTATATTGGATACCTCAAGAAACAAACGTGGTTGTTTGTATACTGCTGAGTGTTGATTGGCATTGAAGGGATCTTTATAAACAAAGGCTGCAGATTGTCACTTGGAGGGAGCATGAAAGCAAGGGTTTATACAAGATCTTTAGCAATTTCTGTATCAGCAACAATCAGCGACGCGTCAGCCTCATAGAAGGCGGGGTTGTTGAGATTAGAGCCGATGAAATGAGTACGTGATGAAGACCCAGAGCAATGCTTGATAGCTTCTATCATCAGTCCCTCATCTGACCAAGGACCAAGCGGTCATCCTTTTACATGGTGCTGACAAACCCAGCCTCTTCAAGACAGCACTGTCTGGACACTATCAGACATCTGCCAGGCACTACACATGACTATTCAGTCGAGGTCTGCTTGCTTCAGGAATTTGTTCAAATATTCCCTGCATTAATAGATTACAACAGTGAAAATGTATAAATAAATGGATGAAAGTATGTGGACAACTACTTAATTCATAGACTTGGCTATTTGAGGCCAGTAGTAAAAAATTTTACCCTGCTAATATTTTTACTGGCCTTATTACTTATTTAAAAAAATATATATAAATAAAATATTCATATATATATATATATATATATATATATATATATATATATATATATGATGCTTTTTATTTTATATATGTTGTATAGATAGATAGTAAAATTTAATAAAACATAAAAATAAAATAAACATAAAAATAAAATACAAAATAATGTATTAAATCAATGAAAAATTAATTATAAAAATAAAAAATAAATGAAAAACAATTTAAATTTAAAATACAAAATAATGTATTACATTAATTAATAAATATTTGTAAAACAATTTCAGTGTTTGTCAAATTAAAATTAATTTTATATTGCATATTATATTATATATTATATTGCATATTAATTATAATGTTACACAAAATTGTGTACATGATCTTAATGTTTTTTTTTTTTGTAAGCACAGTTCTGAATAAGTTACACAATTTTGCTTTTCATGTAAATTTGTCTTGTGTATATTTCATATTTTAAGTGAAAATGAGACAAACAATACTGAAAATATAACTTCTTTTTTTTTGCCAATGTGTGTTTGTAAAGACTGGAAGAAAAACAGTGTTGCACTTGTATGTTGTGAATTTTTTACCTTTTTCTTTGATTTTTTTAGTTTGTACAAAAAGTGTTTTTGCTTTACAAATGAACACTTTTCAAAAAGCTGGAAATTATACAGCTATAATGTAACTATAAACTCAAACACTTTTGCTGGAAAATGTTTGATATATGATGTGAAACATTGCTGACTGGGTTTTAGTTTTCAACACATTTTTACTGATGCTTTTGTGATAATTGCAAGTCATTTTTGCAATTTTACCCAAAGCTTCTGCTTCTCATGTTGCTAATGTAGCTTATGTAGCTAAATGACTGACTTTGTCCTTTAGATTTCTTTAGGTCATTTTGTGTACTTCATCAGTGGCCATGGCCATAAAACCATGGTTATTTGAGCGAGGATCTATACCTTGAACATTTTTGATGTAGCTGTTCATGTTTTATCTCACTAAACCCTATGATGTCTCATTTAAATTTTTGCTTTATTGCAGGTTCTGTGGGCACTGGTGGGCGAGTGTGCAACCGCACGTCCCGTGGGGCTGACAGCTGTGAGGTCATGTGTTGTGGGCGGGGCTATGACACATCACGCATGAGCCGCACCACCAAATGTGAGTGCAAGTTCCACTGGTGTTGTGCTGTTCACTGCAGGGACTGCCAAGAGGAGGTAGATGTGCATACCTGCAAAACCCAGTCATGACCCCACCACTCCTGCACTTCAGTAGCCATCCAGAGTAAAGATCCCATCTCAAACCTTTGACTTTTTACATTGCTTTTCTGTGGCAAATTAGATAAAAGTCTATTCAGCATGGCAGACACAAATGACCAGCAACTATTCAGATTTGTTGTATCACAACTTTGTGAAGTCTTAAGTAGTTTTACCATCTTATTATTTTTCCCCATCATAACACACATATTTATTACAGCTTTGAAGCATTGTAATGCTTATCTTTAATGTATTTCATATTTTGAAATGTAAATACAAACTGTGTAATTTAAAATAAAACTTACTTGTATGTTATGTTTAATAGTTGTCCGTAAAAGTTTTGTTGTCTTATTTTCCAGTAAAGATCAGAAACTATATTTGTTTTAGATGTTTGACATGTTAACTGATATTTTTTCATATGTCTGTTGTACAAATAATTCATAACTAGACTGAGTAAACATCATTATTTTGGAAAACACTTTTTGTGTCTGAAGGATATTCAGTCAGTGTAAAGCCAAGTAAAAGTTTTCCTTTCCGATTCATTCCTTCAGTGGCTCCAAATAAGACCCAGATTATATTAGACATATTATTATTATTGTGCAATATTTGTACAGGCGGAGGTGAATTTTGATAATCAAACAATGAACCATGAAAATAAATGAAAACATGAAAATAGAAACAACAGAAAATGGCAAAACTCTTTTAATCTGAAAACTCTTTTAATTTGTAAAGACCATAGCCTTATTATGCATATTTTAGCATTGCTCTTAAAATTTAACAGTATATTGCTTGAAAATGGTAAATGGTAAAATGTATTCCGCCTCAACAAGGGATATTGTTTCGATACATAAATGTGTATGATATAATTATTAAAAAAACATTCCCTAACAAGAGATTTATAATATATAATTATCACATTGTATACTATTGCATTTAAATTGTTGTCTAATTATGCAATATATTTATATAGAGTTTTACCTAATATATAACTATTTAACTTTTTGTTATGTTCTTTGATATCTAATTTTCTAATTTTGAACTTGATAACCTGATAAACTTTCAAAAATTCAAAAATGCTAAAGTTCTTCATTAAGTAAAAAATAAAAAAATAAAAACACAACTGCACCATTTGAGGGCAGCAAATACAGTTAAATCCCATGTGCACACTTGACTGGATTGCATTATGGTTGCTTCTGGGGCACATATTAGATTACATATCCATGCATATGACTCAGATGTTTTTATTTAATACATCTTATTTTGTTTTTTGCCAATAAGACAAAGCCTTTTACTTAAAATTTGATTTCTTATACCATGCATCATATTTTAAAACCTGCAACAGAACAAAAAGGTGTACTTAGATTGACTTTTAATTACTTTTTACAGGCAATGCAATTCAATATTAGTACTTCATAGTAGTTTAAAAATATTAAACAAAAAATGCGATAGCATTGCATACATTAATGTTGCATACATTCATAAAATAGGCCTACCACAGATTGCAGTACAACTCGTGTCCTCCTGGGACTCAGGCATAGACTTTTGACCTCTGTAGAGGACATTTTATTTTAGTGAATTTCTTCGAGACCATACATGCCACAATTTTATGTCTGGATGTTCTGTACAGAGCACATTCAGGGATATCAAATGTTTGCAGGTTTGATCATAAAAACATCTTGTCCTTGTTCTTTAAAAATGACTGATATTGACAGAATCAGCAAATTTAGCACCTTCAGGGAAATATGATAATATTTTGCAATTATGACAATTCAATCTGACTAATTTTCCAATTGTAAATAAACATCACAGAAAAATGTTAAGGTGTTTTAAATCGGAATATAACTTTTTGTTATGAAATAATTTTCATACATGTCTTCTGTAGAGGACAACAGGACAAACGGAATGTTATTTATTTATTTATTTTTTAATAACTTAGTCCAGACTTACTCTACAAAGGACATAAAATAAAATATGAATAAAATATATTTTTCAAAAATGTTTTTTCTACATTTGTTTTTTTATGCTCCAACCAATGTAATGACAAAATAAAAAATAAAAAATCACAACACTTTGTTACGGGTGTCAAGAGGATATTGTGTATATATTCACGTTGTCATATAATAAAACGCAACAACAGTCACTGGTAGGAAGTGATACTTAATAGTTTAATCAAAAATAAATAAGTTTAATCAAGCAATAACCGCTCGGACGTGTGCTGATTCGAGAAGAAAATGTTCATAAGAGTCATTTGTTCGTGAATCAAACTGATCTCGATGCTTGATTCACTAAAAAGAGCCGACACACATGTGAGTCATTCCTGCGCGTTCGAGAACTGTTAACGGAACTGAACTTAAACGAAAATACGTTTGCTAAAATGGAACGGGTGTTGAATAAGACTCCGTTCTGTTCCCCACTCTATCCTTGACCTTCTCATCCACGTCCTCGCGCGTCCCGCGTCATAGGAGCAGGAATACAATCAAGGCGGAGCAGCGAGCCTGACTTCGTCCTCCCGCACACGCGCAACATGGGCACCACGCACGCGCACGTCTAAACTGTTAGCCATCCCACAGGCAAAGCAGTTTATAGTTAGTTAACTGTGAAAGAAACCGGGTGAGCACATTTGTCAGACCCTCTGAGCGAACAAAATTATCACTGGCGCAGAGGTACGACACATTCTGGTTAAGTCGCAGCATGTTCACCTTAAATGGATAGCATGTTATGTTATGAGTGACACTAACAGGTTATGTTTAAACTTTAGCGGCTAGCTGGCTGCTCGGGCATGCGAGTAGGTGTGGCGAGCACGCAGATAGGTTCAGTGGGTGTCCGCGTGCGCTACATTGTACACCGTGTTCTATTAATTGTGGCGGATTTCATTAGTGCAGATATCTCACGTCACTTCGGGACATTTGCCATCAGAAATGTGCGTTGTAGTGTTACAAGAACTGTACAGTTTTGAAGTGGTCAAGAGACAAACTTGAGCAACTTTCAATTTGGGTGTCTTGTAGTGTTACATGCATGGAAAGAATTCACGTATCAGTCAAGGGGTTTGTGAAATAATCTTACGTAACCGTTTTAATTACATCCGTATTTCTTTTTCAGACTGGCAGCTTACACACGAGCTGCTGAGTTATCATGAAATCGTTCACTAATATAAAATTTATGTCATCGGTTAACTTACCTATACTGGGAATGTTATGCTGAATGACAACCTCAGTTGCTTTCATTGTATGGAAAAAAAAGGTTGCAATAAATGTGAATGGTGACTGAGGCTGTCAGTCACTAATGTTCAGCCTACCACCATCTTTGTTCTCCACAGGTGAAATTCATTGTCTTAAGGCTATAACAACAGTTTGTGTTCACTTACTTAACAAAAAAAAAAAAAAAGCTTTTGTTTTTCTGAGTGGAACAGATGCCAGAGTTTCCCCAAATTATACGATTAACTTTATAAATTGTTTGTTTGTTCTAGGGCTTGTGAACACCGTCATTTGGTCGTGCATGTCTCTGAGAGCCTGACGTTTCTCTTCAATGGCTGCCTCTGGCTCCTCAACCACAGTGCCTGAAGGATTTCACTATGAGACCAAGTATGTCATCCTCAGCTACCTCAGCCTGCCCCCTCCATCAAGATCAAGACCCTTAGAGACAACGGAGGGTAAGAATTCACATCCACAAATCAGTACGCACAAACTGCCTGCCTGGCAAGAATCATAAGGAGTTTAATTTAATCTCAAAACAATGCCAGAACTTTCAATGGTATGCTTGTCTCGCCTATGCAAGAAAACAGGCAGCAGTTGTATATTGTAGTGCAAGTGTAGATAGGCACAAATTCACATTTCCCATGCATGCATTTTCCATACATGCATGGAAAAAAGTAATCTTGAATCTTTCAAATAGACTTGGGAATTATTGAGATGCATTATCACAAAAGTCATGTACATACCACGGTGAACAAACTCTGCCTTTACATGCTATTGGGAATATCTTAGTTCCCAATTCTGGAATCATAATTATTGTTGCGTTCAAGTGCTATGTTGTCAGAAAGAATAGGAATCATTGAGGACACCAGGTTCATTCCTGTCTATTTCTTAGGGAAATCTTAATAAAACCAAAATAAATTGAAGATATTTAATCATTAATCATTTCAATTTTAAATAAAATAGAGTCCTGTTTGTTGTCAACCATATAAACATTTACCCACACTATTGTATATGTTAACTGTGCTGTCTAGATTGTCAGTTTGTTTTTCGCTTTGTAAAATACATTCAGTATGAATCTAATGGCGTATAGTTTATATACATAAATTTACATGACTGTAACAGCAAGAGAAAGCAGTGTAGATGTTGTGGGAAAAAACTAATAAAACTCAACAGTAACTACAGCAATAGTTCTCTCCTCCTGCTCAAGCACTTCTTATACTGTCCATAGAGCTGTTTTGTGTCTGGGTTGCTAAAAGCACCATTACAGTTCTAGTAGGGTTTGTCTACAGTCGCTGAGGTCACATTCCTTCTCCATTTTGCCCTTGAACATGGACTATAACTCAAAGTGCTATATACAGAGTGTCGTAACTAGTGTAATTTGATTGAAAAACGTATGTAAGTATTGCAAGTAATGCATTAATAAATCCTTCAGAGTGCATGTGTTGTCTATACTTGTGTTGCAGTCTATATACGGTTGGCAAATTTGGTCCTGTTGGTATCATTTAGATGTCTTTTGACCAATTGCCGAATTCATGGCAGTTTGTTTAGATGAGACATTTTAAGGTGGATTCTCATGAATATTGACTTTTACATTCTTCTATTTAGTCTTCTATTTAAGCGAAAGGAAAGCACACATAGAGTTTGTCATTGACAGTTAGCCTAGTTGACTTTAACACAGAGGATGGTATGGGGCTATGGGCTTAAGCTGCCTGTTAGAGATTTTGGAGCCTTGGGCATATCAGCGGTTCAATGAGGTATGTCCTGTGTCCTGCACTGGTTTTCATTGTCAGCTTTGAAAGTAGCTTCTGATCCCTCTTTCCACTCGACCCGCTCTGCACTCTGACAGACTGTCATGTGCGATCAGCGTTGGCTTGCTCACATGCCACTGTTCAGAGTAAAGCTCAGCCTGAACAAAACTGACCAAAGACCGGCCTGGCCTGGGAAAAGTCAATGTGAGCTCCCATCAACTTAATGTTGTAAAAGGCTTTATTGTCTGCTTCATAGTCATTTTATACACACTCTCTCTAAATCATTTTCTTTCCCTTTTCCTGTAGTCATTCACTGGGTCTGTGTGGTTGAGAGAGCTGAAAGCCTGGGCCTGCACTAACACTAAATAATTCACCAGTGTATGAATGAATAGCCACGCAATGGTTTAAAGCACCACAGAAATGCCAAATGTATTACAGCCAGTATATTACAGAATTGTTTCTAATAATGTATTTGGAATATAATATAGTAAAAGTGCCATAATCAAAATTCCTGGACACATGATAATTTTTTGAGGAAAACGGTCATAGGCTTAATTTTCTTTTTGCTATTTTAGGCCTACACATATTCTCTGGAGCACATGATATGTTGTGACATTGTTCAAAAGTGTTGAGTTTAGATTTTGAAAATAAATACATCTATTGGATTGTTTAAGGGTTATTAAAGTCACTTAGTATTTGGATAAAATAAGTGCATCTGTGTTACAGTCCAGTCAGTTTCACCTTTAGTTTCCTTTCCTTTCCACTTCACCTTTTTTAGCTTCATCAGTCATGTATAAAATTAATCAGCTGAGGATTTTAATAGCTGGCGTTTTCTGACTAGTTTTTGCTTAATTTATTTGCATCAAATTCAAATAATCAAGATTGAAACCAATTCAGTATTAAAAAATATTTAAGGAGCTGGTGGAAATGTAATAATACTTACACATTTTGTTTACACCCAATGTTTGAAAAAAAAACAAGGTTATAGTATTATATAAATATTTTTGCTCCAAAAGATCCTCGGATTCCATCTGTCATTGTATCTTGCATACTATTTTGTCTAGATTTACAAATTAATAGTCAGTAAACTCTTCTTTCCTTAAAAAAAAATAAATATGTAAAATAAATTTCAGTCATACTTAACCAGGTAAATGATAACATCAAAATAAGAGAAATTAAAATTATTCAGAAAAAATATATATAGTGGTAAGGTCTACATTTTTGAGGGCAGAATTTTTTTTTTTTTTGGTGATAAATAGACATTTTATGATTCTGTGCAGGAGAGAGCCATCCTATACAGGAAGTGGAAAGAGAGCGGAATAGCAGCCTGAAGAAACAGATTGAGAATGAAATGAAGCAGCTGGAAGAGGAAATTGCAGCCTGTAAGATGTTTTTTGTTATTACATTATAATTTCATGATAAAATGAATCTGAAATCTGGATCATAGTTTAAAGTCATCTGCCTCTTTTTTTTTTTTTTTTTTTTGCTCAGCTTTTTCCAGGACTGGTTTTGATCAGCTCATATCCCCAGTGTTCAGTCCATCCAATCCAGAAAGCTCCATAGAAGACAGCCTGGCAGTGCTGGGGGACCGTGTCTTACGGGACCTGGACACACACCTGTCCTCCGCCACTCACACGCTTCTGAGCAGGTCCTTTTAAACATCCAGGGAAAATTCCTGGACAATTTTAGTAGTTGGAAAAAAGATCTAGCAACGTACATGGCAGAGGTCTATGCCAGAAAAATGCACTGTGTAAACAGCCTGCACACACAGTTATTATAAGTTGGCTTTAAATTAGTTCAAATGACTATTCTTGACATTTAACTTAAATATTGCCGAAAGCTTTCAACATATGTTATGCTGATGTTTTTTCTGAAGAACAAGCAAATTCGAATGAATGCAAAGCAATGTTCATTATGTATGTGCCTCTCGTGCAGTGATTTGAACTTTGAGCACTTCAGAGCAGCGGTGGAGGAGGTGTCCTCTCATGCTCAAGGAGGATGGAGCAAGGTAATCCAAAACACTCACTACATAGGTGCACACAAAGCCCCCTGAAGGCCATTGGGATGTTTTCACTGAATCGTGAATGTATCTGTCCTTCATTTTCTTATTCTATGTTACACTGTTTAGGTGTTGGTACCCTTAGTATTGTTACAAGCCCTACAGAATGAGGGGCAGCCACTGGAAACACTGCTACATTATGGTTTGCGTTACCTTGAAGAATCGCAATCAGACTTCATCATTCAGCAGGGAGGATGGGTGAGTGACCTATAATTGATGTGTGATGTACTGTCTGTAGTTAGACCTAGATGGTATAGCCAGTTTTCTTCCATATCAAACTTTATTTTCTATATGCACATCTATGTCTCTTTTTCTGATGCAGTTGTGCATTATGTGAGTTCACAAAACAAATGCACAGCACTCAATGATAAATTAATGGCTGTGCGACCTATTAGCAACTTATGAAACAAATGATAGTATAAGTGTCTAACTAGGTGTCCCTAAAGCAGCGGTTCTTGACCTTTTTAACTAAAAGGTCCCCATTGTCCAACACAAATCTGTAGATAAGATATCTTCCCCAGTATTTCTACTACAATTTTGAAAATGTAGCTTGTTTTTAATCTTTTTTATAAACTGAAACTGGGAAACTCTAGTTATTGAGAGGGGGGAAAAATGTATTTCATGATTTCTTGTTTTTTTTTAGCATTTAAAATTTCAATATTTTAATTTATCATTAATATTATGAATATTAATTGTATTGAAGATGATATATGAATTATAATAATTCATCTTGGGGGTTTGCTGAGGCTGTCTGGTTGAGAACCACTGCCCTAAAGAGGTGAAGTTCAGTTAGAAATACAAAACTGGAGGAATAGACATTCACTGTGTTTTTCAAGACTCCTGTCAGGAGAGGGAGCCAGAGCTGTGATCATATTTTTAACATATTACCTAATTCAGCTGCTGCTGGATAATGCTAGTGTAGCTTTACCAACACATTGTTTGTTTCTTGCTTAAAGTGTAAAGGAATGTCATCCATACGGTACTTAACAGGTTGTTTTTTTAAAAAACTCATTACGTGGCTATTTTTTGGCTTAGATAACTGTTTAGTGTTTTACCTTCCTCTCACCTTTATGGACAGTGATAACTTTAGGGTGCTTCTGTCAAGCTGTGGTGATCATGAGCATATTTGTTTATGGTACAGCTCTTTGCTACTTCACATTAAAGATCATAATAAAAATGACTTAATTTAACTTAACTTAATGTTTTGCATAATGTGCACACTCATTCCCATTCATCTTATCAAAATGTAATTGTATGTAATTTGGTAGTTCAAACTCAAGATTGTCCATTTCGGAAGGCTATCATACCCTCATGCAAATGTTTAATGAGAACAGCTCTTCTCTTCTGTCAGGTGATGTCGTAAAGCATGATGAAGGTCTTGTTTGTTTATAACATCCTATTTAGGTCACACTGTATCTCAGATGAGGGCCGTCCATATGAAAGACTCAGTTCATGCATTCTGTGTGCAAGCTGAAGAACTCAGTCAGAAGGATTAATTTAATTAGAGTGCCGTTGACACTGACACAGGGAGGAGGGGAGACCATTGTTTTATACTGCCGCTCAGTACAGGACCACATTCCAGTGATGGAGCGAGAGCTTTGGCATAGATGATACAGGATAAGCATCTGTGAGAGTTTGAATGCAGCTGGGAGGAGTCTGATGAGGAGGAGACCGTGTGCAAACAAACCAGACCTCCTGCTCAGCAGTTCCAGCCCCATTACTCTGACAGCAGCCTTTATCCTGTCTAGACTTTCTCTCTCTCATTCACTTTATTTCCTTGTGGTCGCTGCTGGAGTTGTGCGCACTTAGGAGCCGAACACAGGCAGGTAGGACAGCTGCTTTCTTCTAGATGTCTGGATCAGATGAGACTATTCTCTTGTGGACAATTTGCGCAAAAATATATTAATTTTATCGATTTTTGACCGCTTTCTTGCTCTCCATTACGTAATGGCTGTGGCAACAAAGTTGTAAATGGATAATAAAATAGCAAACACAAGGACACTCTCACAAGGTCCATTAAATAGGCCAGTCTGTAAATATTTAATTTGATGTTAAACCTGTTTTAGTGTAGAAGTGACTGCAGTTGGAGTGATTTTGTTCTGCTTTTAGATTAATATAATGGTGTTTTGGGCAGTCACTTTTTTTGCACCCTTGAAGAAGCACAATAATTGTTATAGTATTACAAAACCATAAAATAAGCCTTGTTAGTAGAACATGACAATTAATTTCTGAGTAAGTTGTTTGCTAAAACATTCTTAATTGCTGCATCAATATAGTGCCAATTCATGTATGAATGGCTTTAATATGCAGTTTATGCAGAAAATAGTTTTCATGAATTAAACCCAAAGCCTGTGACATGAATGAAAAGGGATCTTTGTGTTTGTCTATTATGCAAAACCCAGGGCAAAGCTGTGAGGAGCCATTTTGAAAACTAAAATACAGCAGAAGTCAATGACATGTTCCCGCTGAATCACGCTGTCTGCTCTGATCATGATAACTCCTGTAGGTCAAGGGAAAGTGTTCAGTGCACCTTCAAAGGGGTTACAGATACCCACTGTGTGGGACGTGAGGGACATTTTGTCTTGCGAGTTACTCCACCCCTTTATCCCGTTCCTGTCCCTCTGCATGCAACAGAGTTGACCTTCAGGGTGTCTGTGTCACATGGCACAGCAAAGATTCTTGAGATGGCATGATGTGATGTAATTTGACTCCTGTTGTGCTGGTACAGACAAACCGCAACCAAAGCAGTGTGCCCCTGTCCGTATATCAGTAGGTGCTGAGAGTGGAGCTCAAGTCACGTCAGATCGCATCGCTCGGCCCGGCCTCTTACGTAACTACATTTTACAGGCGATGTGCTGCGCTCATCACACAAACAGAGGCCATACGCCACCCCCACACACTCCAGAGATGAAGAACAGAAATAAATCTGATAAATCCTCCTATGATTCAGCTGGAGCAAGGCTGTCCCAGTTTGACTGCCTTCAAACTATTCACACTGCTAGATGAGATGTGACCTGTATGCATGACATCCTATGGAAGATTCAGAGGAATCTTTCACCTAGTATCCAAATTTGGTTTGGATATAGTTTAACAATATTAAGTATTTGCTTGCGTACATTTAGTAAGTTTTTAGTAGTTTAAAAAGGGAGCAGTGTTAACCCATTATTGGTCAAGTCTGTGTGAAAGGCTAATGTTCTTTTTATTAATGAATGAGCAGGCTTATGCGGTGAGTTTCCTCCAGTAGGTTACATGATGCAGTGGGGAAACTGGTCTTCTTATCAGCAGACACAGTTCAGCATTCACAGTTAAATGGTACAGTATATGGAAATCCACATGTGTGGTGCACCCTCAACAGACAAGATGTTTTTCTTTGGTGTGGATGCCTTAACAATAGAAACTGCCTTACAAGTAGTATATACTGTCTAAAGATGTCTAGTGTCTACAGTGATTGTGATTCAGAATATATGAGCATTCACATTTATGGAAATTACTGTTCAAAGGTTTGGGATCAGTAAGATATATATATATATATATATATACCATCAAAAACCCACTAAACCTCAAAAAACACATTAAATACAAATATAAAGACTATTCTTATCAATTAATAAAGACATTTATATAGTAACAAAAGATTTCTATTTCAAGTAAATGCTGTTCCTGAAATATATTAAAATAGAATAGTTATTTTAAGTTGTAAAAATATTACTGTTTTACTGTATTTTTGATCAGAAAAGTGCAGTCTCTGTAAGCGTTAGAGACCCACTCTATTCAATTATACTAGTGTATGTTTAGTATACACATTCGTTCTCATACTTATTAGTAGCTCCGTATTACTAAATGGTTATTACTAGACAGGTTGTATGCTCTGTGCCCCACCCAATCTGCAATATTGCACTCAAAAGCAGTTGAGTTTGGCAGGTGTGCTTGAGTTTTTGTCTTTAGGTGAGGGTGGGTACATGTACTTAGGGTGGAGTGGTGTAAAGCTCACCCAAGGGAACACGCCTCACAGCATTACTTAATTTTTAGACAGTCTCTGGATAGGAAAACAAGCCTAATCTTGCAGGAAGCATCCATCTTACTCCATGGTTCAGAAAGGTATTGTCAATTTGGACTTCAATCC
This sequence comes from Cyprinus carpio, assembly GCF_018340385.1. Taxonomy (NCBI): domain Eukaryota; kingdom Metazoa; phylum Chordata; class Actinopteri; order Cypriniformes; family Cyprinidae; genus Cyprinus; species Cyprinus carpio. Next base: position 19,278,452 of record NC_056589.1, read on the forward strand.
ATCCCAAACTAAATCTCTTTAAAAACAACACATGGATTTAAGTAGGTGTCAAAATTCCGAGAGCAAATGCAGCTATTAATGTCAACTCAATCCATCCCAATCTATTTTTCTGTGATGGCTTCACGTGGATTTAAGTAGGTGTCAATACTTGCCACAGATTATTTTGTGTCATTTTCATTAAAAATTATCAGCTGTAAGTATAGTAAGTATAAAGTATAATATGTGCGGTGCTACATATACAATTATAAAAAAATACTGCTCTTTACAATTTTTTTTTTATTAATGCTTTTATTTGCATTAAATGTATGACAGTATAGAATGACAGTGAAGATATACAATTTCAAATAAATTTCAAATAAATGCTGTTCTTTTGAACTTTCTATTCATTAAAGAATCCTGAAAAATGTATTGTAAAAAAAAAAAAAAAAAAAAAAAAGAATTTCTGTCTTAATGTATGAATATTGAAGTGCATATGGTCCACTGGTTTATTTGGAATCTCTCTAAAGCCATATGACTATTTAGTTATTTTTTAGGTTATACGTGATGGTTATCTATATATGATATGTATAAGGCACTATCACATTCTGCTGGTTGTGTGCTTATGGTCCTCTCTCTGTTGGCCATCAGATGTTAATCCAGATGCTGGGGTCTAATGTGTTTTTGAAAACATTAATGTGAGACAGGATTACATGTGAAACTAGATGCACGTGCACAGTGGTGGATTACTGAAATCTAAAAGACCAGAAAAGGCACAGGGAGCAGAATGGTGTTTTTTAAGACCAGTAAGCAAGGGGCAGTATTTGTTTAATGCAAATGAGCAGAAACTGACGTATTTACAGACCACGAGTTCAAATTCAAATAGGCTCATTTTGCATACTTGACTTAGTAGTGATAGACATGAAGAACCCAGTGGTATATGCTCACACAACATCTGTATGGTGATAACATTTGTGTGGGTGACAGAGGAAGATAAAAACATGACTCTAGATAGGAGGGAGCCAGGCTAACAGTACAGTGAATAGAGGTGGAGAGTGTATTAACACACTTCCTGCTGAGGATTTGAAGTCTTTCCTTATATTGAATGTTGCCCTCAGGTTTGTTTTTGTGTGGTTTTATAGAAGATGCTTCATTCAAGTTATTTAAGATAATGAGGGAGCAATCAACACTGTTTTTAACTTGATTTGCTGTATCTGTTTCTGTAGTCTTTTTTATACAGTTTTTGCACAAGAACTACGAGAACTGAATAAAAGCTTTTATCAGTGAAATACACTAAAATGCAGATACTATTATCATATTCAGTTAAGTATTTGCATTTTAAAGTTGATTTTGTTTAGTCAACCATGAAGTAGAGAGAATTTATTATTAGAGTTGTATTACTCTTACACTCCACTGGGTGGCATAAGAAATTCAGTGACAAATGATGCCTGTCATGGTAAATTCCAGGTGCTAAAGAAGACACTAAAATGATTTTAATGTTTGAAAGTTGGTGTTTGTGTATTTTATAAATGCATTTTTTTAACGAGCTACTCTACCATTCAAAGTTTGGGGTGGTTTGATTTTTTTTTTTTTTTTATTAAAATGTTTATATTTTGATTAAAACTTACACTCATCAAAGCTGCGTTTATTTGATTAAATACAATTTAAAATAACTAATTAAAATTTTAATATATATATGAAAGTGTAATTTATTCCTGTGGTGGCAAATCTACATTTTCCTGTTACTTCATAATTCTTCAGAAATTATTCTAATATTTTGATTTGGTACTCAAGACACATTTACTATTATTATCAATGTTGAAAAAAGTTCAACTTAATATGCATAAGTGTTTAATATGTTTTAGAAACTGTGAAACACTTTTTTCCAGAATTCTTAGATGAATAGAAAAAAAAAAAATTTATTTGAAATAGAAATCTTTTGTGACATTATAAATGACTTTACTCTTACTTTTGATAAATTTATTGCACCCTTAATAAATAAGTGTTAATTTGTTTTTAAAAAGTCTTACAGACCCCAATCCTTTGAATGCTAGTGCACGTTTTTGAAAAAAAAAAATACAATTTTGCATATGAATTTTGGTATTGTAATGACTATACATTGACTGAGAATCATTTGCAGACACAGTCAGGCTTACCATATAAGGAAATGCAGACAGCTAAAAACAAAAACAAACATACTGCATTTTTTTTGTTCCAGTGGTAAAGAGATTCAACATTTATAGTCAATATAAACGGAAATGCGTACATTGGCTTACCACAATTCTAAAAATGAATTGTAAGGAAGTTCTTATGACTCAATGTTTCAAAAACATCAAAGTTGTGTTCTATGTAACATACCCTTAATTGGAATATTGAGCAACATTAATGTATTAATATAGATTTCTTAATATTATTATTTTCTATTTCTCATTTATTGAAGAATAGAATAGAAAGAGTAGAATATATGTGTTTGTAATAAAAACTGAATAACGGACCAACTGATTATTATTTCCACTCTTTACATTACAGGGCACTGTGTTCAGCCTGGATGAAGCTGAAGACCCTGGCGTAATCATAGCCGAGGACAGTAACGACATCTACATCCTGTCAGGTGAACAGACCTCGGATCAGCTAAGCCCTCCTGCTTCACTACTGACTCTTGAAGATAGCAGTGGGCCAGCTTCTTGGCAGACAGAGAGTCTTCCTGTGTCTCTGACAGGACACGAGTCTTGGGCGCAGGTTGGCATGATGGACCCAGAAGATGCCAAGAGTCTGGACAGCGCCGAGGGAGTGGCGTTAGTTGAGGAGCAAAGCGAGAACAACTCCTCGAACTCTGACATTGTCCATGTGGAGCGTGAAGATGCCGAACTGCTCGAAGAAGGTGGGGAGACGGTGGAGGAAGGGGAGCTGCAGAGTAGCGTACTTAGCGTGCTGGGCAGTGAGAGCGAACTCGCTGCTGTCCGAGAAGAAGCATCAACCGCAGAGTCGGTGCAGACTGCACCTGAGCTGATTGTGGAACCAACCGTGATGGAGATCCCTCCACCTCCAGTCGCAGTAGAGCTAGAGCACCCAGCTGCCCCTGCTGCTGCTACCGCCTCGTTCTCCGTGCCTGAGCCTGAACTTCAGTCTCAGCCTGTTCCAGCTCCTGTGGAGCCACAGTCATCACCCCCACCTGATCTAGAGCCGGAAGTGTTCCAAGCAACCCTGGAGCAGGAGATACTTCCAGAGGCTGATCTTAAGGCCTCCTCCCTGGCCCATGACCTCCCTGTTCCTACCCCAGCTGAGGTACAGACAAAGTCAGTGCCAGAGCCTGAGACCTCTGACATCCCTGTGCTGCTATACGGTGGTGCTGCCCTGATGGCCATCGCTGCAGTATTGGCTTTTGGAGCACTGGCCTACAGGAAGAAGTAGAGAGTCTAGGACTGTCCATGACCTCTCTGTATCTCTTGCCCTAATGGAAGCCCTGTGGGTCACAGTGCCGCCACAAGCAGCACTTTATGGGAAAAGTACTCCTCTTATGTGTCATACCATTTTATTTTATTCTCATTGCTTTTATTTGTTGGCTTAGTTCTTTAAACCAGCTTTATGACTGGAGAGGAACTTGCAGGTGCAAAGTCGGGTTTCTTTTGTGCTGTATTAAGGCCAATTCACACAGCACAGACAAACGCCTACAAACCCGTTTGTTGGGTTTTGTCTGATCAGTGTGTTACCCCTGTCGCATCTGTTGGCATTGGTCAGGGTTTGTTTTCACCAGAGTGAACATGTGCAATCAGTGTTTGTTGGGGCAGTGTGAACGAGTTATTTTTCATAAAATTCTAAATCCAACGGCCATTCTGTTTGTTGGCGTTTGTCTGTGCGGTGTGAATTGGCCTTTAGTGAACACAGTAGCGATCTGTTCACTAGGCTGTGACCTAGGTTCCTGGTTCCAAAGAACCTCAAGGCTTCTGATTCAGAGGAAGTAAGTTCATTTTTGTTAGTGAAGCATATTCTCATATATAAATATCTGATTTAATAAAATAGTTTGATTTTAAAACACAAGCTTGTGTGAGTACATGATTATGATGTTACCCTTTTTTTCATAAAAAATATTAAAGTGCAAAACTTTATGGGCTGTGCTCTTCTGGTGGATTGCGAGACTGATATTCTCCCAAAATATATCAGTACTTATACAAAATTACTCGCAACAACCAAAAGCAGTCTCTACGCATCCTTAATTAATTTAGACATTCGTATTAACCATCTTTAGTGTCTATTTTGAATAAATAAGGCCTGATTAGGCTTGCATGAATGCTTTTGTTTGAATTCCCCTTTTAAAAACGAAAAGTGGAAGCCTAGGTCACAGCCTCGAATGGGAAACCCCTCCATTTTGGCTGATACATTTTGTTTATGGGATTGTAATTTCTTAATGTACAGCAATTCGCTACAATGTGAATGTTTAAGGTACAAAAACATGTTTGTTTAGCACTCGTAAAAATACTACACCAGCACAATCAATATTGCCATGGCAACAGGGCACAGTTGACTGAATTGATCTCAATGTCAGGAAGCGGGAGATAATGCTAGATGAAAAGTCATTTAGTTTTCTAATATGATGTTTCTAAGTGTGTATTTTGTAGTTAAATGTCCCTAATTCTGGGTAAAAAGCAATTCCAATAAAATCTTGTGAAATATTGAATGAGAATATGATTAAACCTTAAAATTTGTGGTTTAATCTTAAACCACCATGATTCAGAAACATCCAAATGGATTTTGTAATTCTAGAGTAAAAAGTGATTTGCTGTGTTAGGTAACATTAACTGTCTGTAGCTCAAATCAAATGCTGACTTCAGGTTTGTGGGACCAGAAAGTCTCTTAAATGTCTTCTGGGCCAGTCATCGGCCCTTTATTATTTTCTTAGTCTTCTCACATAAAATATTTTCTGTCTTCTGCCTCTGATTTACACCTTGCCTGTATCTTGTGCTGTTGTTTGTCCTTGAAAGGTAAAAAGGCCTGCACGGCATAGCCTTGTCATCCTCTTTTCCCTGTTGTGTGCCTATCCAAAAGAAACCTTGGTCAAAACAACTGAAAACAAAAGCAGAAGTCATGTACAGACAGGATCCACCTGTTTTGGCAGTAGTTGGCAACCTCACGTCAGAGAAAGTGATTTTACTTTTTTTTTGCTTTTGCAAGTTTTTTTTTTTGTGTGTGTGTGTGTCATAGATGGACAAAAGCTGTGAAATAAAACTGTATTCCATCAAGGGTAAACCTGGTGATTTGTGTCCTGATTTAAGCATGAAATGTATCATAACATTGCTTAAAAAAACAAACAACAAAAAAAAGACATGCAAACTCAAAAACAGAAAATAAGTTTGCTTCCTCTATTTTGTTATGATATGAGTCAGCTTTGTTGTACATAAAACGGACGTTTAATCATGTGATATCCCTTCTAGACAATGCTTTTTTTAAGAAAATCGAATACACATATATTTTTCTCAAATGCGGTTTAATGTACAGTTTCCTGTTTAATCAGGATATTATTTTTCCATGGCAGTTAAAGAAATGCCTAACAAGACCATAAAACTTAACATGGCTACAATGCCAAAACATCAACAAGAAGTAAATCAATTGTTTCAGATCATATAACAAGGGAATAAACATACAAGGAAACATTTTCAGAAAAAAAAAAAAAATTCCATAAGGTACTGGTAAGGTTTCAGTCTCGACAATCACTTTAAATGAAGGATATGCATTTGTCTTTACAGGCAAAGTAATGTATCAAATCTATCAGTTATTTATACACATATATTCACACACTATACTTTATAAACACAGAGCTCATCAGTGGGATCTGTGTGGTAAGAAATACTGCACCACTGTGCCGTAAAGACCAAACAAAAATTCAGGCACATGCTCACAAACACTCTTCATAAGCACAAAAGTGAAGGCCATCTCCACAAGTTCCTTCTTAAACTCTTTGGCACCTGCCACCTGGCGAAGTAAGGCTTTCACTCCATCAGACAGATGGCTGGCCCAAACCTGCAAATGTTTAAGGAATATTGAGAAATGGTGTTTCCAGGTTTAAGGAGCACTGATTAGTGTAAACTGCTAAGATTAGTTTGCATTGCAATACACTAATTTGTCTCACCTGCTCCTGAGATTTGCACAGTTTCTCGGTCAAACTGACAGCAGCTCGGGACAGGACTCGGTGCTCAAGCAGGTCTGCAATTCTGATCAACTCTGCAGCCATTTCCCTTGCTGCCTGAGCCTCTTCAGCATTGACTGAGACGGAAAGATACATTAGCAGCGTTAACAGACACAGACAATGGCAAAAATATAGTACTTTTAATATAACTAATAATTAGGCATGCAAAATTGTCATACTTGTTTTTTTTTATCAGTGTCTAATATACCTGGTACTTGAGGCTGAACTTGATGTTGAAGTTCAAGCAAAAATTCTCTGTAGCTGAATGAGACATTATGTCCATCGGTTTGTAATTCTCCTTCACTCTCAATGTAATTGTGATTTGTAGGCAGCTTTAGCTGTTCATCAAGATCATCAAGCTCTCTTTTAAGCACGCTATTTTGGCAGCCTTTTTGTTTAAGGAAGGAAAGGAGCACCAAGGAAGTGTCTGGAAAGCTGTCAAAGTTTCTGTTGCAGTCCATTGCACAAACCTGTACAATGCCTTATACAGGTGCTCTGCATTTCAAGAAAAACACAAAAGCACTTCATTTCATTATGATCAAGCATGAGTCACTGCAACTGTTTTGAATGCCCTTGTTTAGGTTATACACAAGACTATACATGGCCTGATGCATAACATGCATACAGTTTTCTGTTAGGGTGTAGTATTTATTTATGAATTTGGCAGACTCTTTTATCCAGAGCAACTTGCACTGTATTCCAGGTATGCATTTTATCAGTTTATGCATTCAGTGGGAATCGAACCCATGCCATTAGCCTTGCTAACGCTATGCTCCACTGTTTAATCTAACATAGGTCTACAGGAGAACCATAGCTGTATATAATATGTATTTCAGCTGTATATAAAAATACTATCTATCTATATGAATGCTATAGACATCTATATAACCTAAACGTAAATAAATGTAGTCCTAGGTTGTGTGACGGTCGGCTTAAATAATAACATCATGAAATATCCCAGCTCGAACCAGCTAACTAGCTAGCAGCTGAGAATATTAACTGTTTAGGCTAGCTTACATTATTCAGTGATCATTAAGGATTGGGGTTGATTTTATACACGTTTAAATGACGTTTACAAGGGCCGTTCAAAATCTCCCATTTCTTAAAAAACCAATCATTTGTAAAAAAATGATCAGTTGTAAAAAAAAAAAAAAAAAAAAAGATTCTCAGATCAAAACAAAGAAAGATTAAACTAGTCCAAATTAATTTCTAGGGACAACACAAATGACACTTAGATGAAGCTCAGTGATTAACTTATGTTAATTAATTTAAAATAAAAAATTAAAATACCAGCCAGATGCAGAGCACTTCTGAACATTAATGTTAACTTTACAGGAAACAAGTCAAACCGAAGAAAGCGTGAAACTTTAGTCTATCTGGGTAAATATTACAGTAAACAAGTGAATGAATGTTTATATTTAAAAACATAGCACGAACTGTCGTAACAGAATCCACAGAAAATATACAACACTTGCGACTAGGCTACGATCTAGTAGCGAAAATACCAGTTAAGGTTATTTATTCTCCTTTGAGGTAAATGTTTAAAATCGTGTCTATATACGTGTCGACTGTACTTTACAGTGAAAGAACAAACAGTCGTTACTTACATAAACTTCAAGTCAAAACATCGCGTAATCGTGAAGCTTTGTAACTTAGCTCGATAAAAAAAACAAAACAACTGTTCTGCGACTCTTGAGAAGAATCCCCCGCCTTCCTGCGCGTCACAGATGACGCTGCGGAAAAAGAAGGCGTGGTCACAGACTAAGGAAACGCGAAAGCAACTAGAAACCAAGATGTTGTTCTCGCCGTTTACTTAAAGTGTAAAGGCATAAAAAAAAAACATATGTGCGACCTTTCTAAAGGTAGTCATTTCAGAGAATGACTCGGAAGGTTAAAATAAACCTTAATTTATGACGTGAACACGGCACGCGACTTTACCCTCGTTCTTTTACTTATCTTCACTGTAGGAGAGAGGGGTTTTTGGAAACGGAGTTCCCCTTCTGTTTGACTGCGCACGCTAGATAAGGAATACTGAGGAAAAGTTGGCTGAACTATTACAGCATCTACACTGGAATATGAGGGAGAGCAGTAAATAAACTTGAGCGTTCAGACTGAAACTGTTATTCCAAGGCCTCTGTTCTAGATAATATACAAATGTCTCCTAGAAGTGGGGCCTTGCTAGAGGTTTGCTGAGGTCCTTTGTTTGAGAATCACTGTACAAGGAAATCTAATCTGCTAGAATCACCCCTTGTTGTCAATATGAAAACATTACCTGACTGAAATCCAGTTGTTTCAATTGGTAAATCAAACAGCTTTACTCAGTTTACCATTTTAAAACTTTATTTACAATAAAAATGCACCAGTTATTTGACAAGATAAATGTGCCATTCAATAGTAGACCATACATATGCACTGATTCATGCCACAAATAAAACTATGTGCAATGGCGTGTTCAGGGTTAAGTCAAAAAGAGGACCAGAAGTTTCACCAGTGACAAATCTGACTATTGCATTCCAGAAATACAGTATGTATGTCTGTTGACACATGCAGTACATCACAAAGCCAGTGCTGGAATCAGTGCTAGTATCCAGGGAAACCAAAGCTCATGGAACGGACTGCACTTCTGCCCACAAGCTTCCTTCCAGCTCTTGGAAGAGGCCCTGGTTCGGTTGTGATGACTGCTGGGGTGAGGTAGCAGCCCGTTGGGCCTCCTTGAGTTCTCTAGAAGTAGAAATAAAGGCATGGAAACTTGAGACCTCTATAACATAAGTGATTAATCCAAAAAGGTAAATAATACAAGTGCTACTTTCTGAAATTGAGTACTAGAGAACAGTACATTGGGTTGTGTCAGTATTTTGTTGAACCACCTTTTGCTTTAATTTCAGCCTTTACTCTGTTGGAACTCTAACTTTGCAATATTCATTCACTCTTCTTTGCAGAACTGGTCAAGTTCAGTTAAATTTGATGGTGACAGTTAGTGGACTCAAGTCATTCCAAAGATTTTCAGTGGGGTTTAAGTCTGTGCTCTGACTAGGCCATGCAAGCTCAGTTTTGCTGTGTGCTTTGGGTCATTCTCATGTTGCAAGGTGAACTTTCTTCCCATTGACAACTTTCTGGCAGAGGACAGCAGATTTTTTTGGCCCCATCCATTTTTCTTTCTTTCCTGACAAGTGCTCCAGTCGCTGCTGCAGAGAAACACCCCATAACACGATATTACCACATCCATGCTTTACTGTAGGAATGCTGTTATTTGGATGGTGAGCTGTATTGGATTTCCACCAGACATTGTTTGGTGTTGAGGCCAAATAATTCAATTTTGGTCTCATCTTCCTCAATCTAAAATGTGCGTTTTAGCAAAGCTAAATGGACTGAAATGCTCCAGGAAAGCTCTTTTTATGCTGAGCTAATCACAGTTGAAAGTCAAAGGGATTTTTTTGTGTGCCACTGAGAAGCTGATTAATAAATCTGATTGAGTTTACAAGTCATTTTTAGATGGGAGTGATCCTTTTTCCAACTCGGTGAATCTGTGTTTTTATTTTTTCTGACATGTTGGTGTTATATCTTTCACTTGGATGTTATAAGTTGCACTGAGTAAATACAGCTGGATAAAACAAAAACTCTGTCCGTCTTCATTTCAGGCTGCAAAGCAATAAAATGTGATTATTTGAAAGGGGGTGATTCTTTTCTATATCCACTGCTAGATAACCCCTGCCTCACTGTTCCACAGCTGTTCTGAACTTCTCCACATTTAATTCCTTGCAAAGTTGTGCAGCCAGTTTGCCGGCCCTTTCCTTGAGTACATCATGCCGACACAACGCAGATGCAGATGGCCTTGTAGCAGGATCAGGATCTAACAGCGTCTGTCATAAACAAATATACTAATGTAATGAGAATTAGGTTTTTAATCTTGACCTCAGACACTGAATGTATGAATCCATTGAAAACAACTTCAAAACCACCAATACATTCACGAGAATTCTTCAGATACTACATTCATCAGCACTATCTGATAGTTGCTTTTATGCCCTCTGCTGGTGGAAAGCAAATTTATGCTTTTATTGGCAACACTGTGCACAATTGAGTAATATATGGTAAATATTAATTCTGAAATCTTTGATAAGTATTTAAAAATTGTAGAAAAAAAAAAACAACAACTGTACTTCTGATATTTAAATGGATTTTTTGGAGTTACTGACAACTATTTTGAACAACACAATACATACTCATTGGAAAAAATATAAAGTACAAAAGCTGTGGTACAGTTTTAAAGGGTATGAATATGCATAAATTGGGGGTAAATAAGGTATAAAGCTGCGCATTTTGAAAGGGTACTGCCCCAGTAACAGCTTTTGTACCTTTTTTCTGAGAGTGTAGCATTAAGTAAACTCTGATGATTCTTTAGAGAAATAAAAAATAAAAACATTAAACCATTACAGAGTGCAATAAACCATTACAAAGATGTGCTGCTTACTTAAACCTTTTTACCTTTTTATTTAAGATTTTTAAATCTTTAGAAGGTGTTTAAAGGGTGCTGGCTCCTGGGGCAGTCTAAATCACCTAAAGAACAAGATATTCATGATATCACATATATACAGATACTGTATATCCATCATTTTAGCAATGCAAGTCAAAATTACAAATAAAACGTCAATAATTAAATATGCTTTATTTTTTATATTTTGTAATTATCATTATTAGATCTAGTGATGCACAGAATTATTGGCAACTGAAAATATTTGTTTAAAACAACAACAAAGAAATTCTGGCAAAATGGTTTTGGAGTGCCAAAATCATTGACCGAAACAATGACATTTTGCCTGAAATATGATGAAGTTGCAGGACAACATGGGCAGCTAAGATCCATGTTAGAAATACATTCCGGGTTACTAAAGAGCGTTACAAAAAAGCGTCTGCTAAATGCATAAATTTAAAGACCCAAATATGTAATAATGACTGGCAAATCACTTATGCATTCAAGGGTTAAAAACATGGACAGGTAGGTAGATACCAATTTTATATACAACTCCAGAGGAGGGGCTTTCATCTTCTTCACTTTCTCTCTCTCCACCAGCACTCGAGTTGGGTCGACAGCAGATGAAAATATTACCTAAAAAGGATAGAAATTTAAACATGCGCCAGTCAAAAAGTCCAGTTCCACTGAGTGTTATAGGCATCTGAGAAACAATGAAATAGACACAGAGCTCACTGGGTTTAATGTTGAGATGCATCAGGCCTGAGCTGTGGATGTATTTGAGCCCCAAGGAGACCTGTAGGAGAAGATCCCTCAGCTCAGGAACACTGAGGATCTCTCCTTGCTCTCCCTTTTCAGTTATAGCATCATGGAGGCTACCACCTAGAAGACCAAAAAAGCTTGCGAGTTATTTCTCAAAGTAAAAACGGCCACAACTCCAATAAAAAAAAAATAAAAAAAACATGACCATCTACGTAGTTTTGTGATCTTCTGTCCTACCATCACAGAACTCAATTTGTTTAATCATATGGTCATCCTCAGCCCATGCAGAGTAGTATCGTACAACGTGAGGGTGATGGCCCAACACCGCATGGCATACACTTCCTTCAAGGCCACCTGCCTGAAGAGGGCAAAAAAAATATTATATTAATAATGTAAGATAATCTTATAGTCTAAGATTCATTGAACCTAACCATATATGTAATTGTCCTTTGAGTTTTTACATTTGGAAAACTGAGAATATTAAGCCCAGTGTGGCTGGCAGCGCTGACTCACTCATTGGCGGAGCCTGCAATTGGCCTGCGCGAGCGCTTGATGGCGTACATGCAACCATTCAACCTCTTCACACATCGATACACAGAACCAAACTCGCCCACACCGATGCAGCCCAGCTCTAAAAACTCACACTCAAAATGCGACAGCATATGGGCTGACACTGCTGGCCTCTGAAGGGCAACAGATGGGAGACCGTGTGAGAGAACACAGAGATTTGCCAAAGCTTTTGGTGGGATTATGAAGATTTATAAACCTACTACATAATAGACAAGGCTAAGCAATGGCCTTTAAAACCGTACCTTTGAGGGGAGGAAGAAATATTCACCCTCTGACGAGTTCTGAGTTTCTTAAGATCTGTAAAGTAATTCAATGTAAATCTAGTTCCTCAACAGGAGTTGCTTAAAGCAAAGATCTGTTAACTTTGTGCATCATCCTCACTCCTTTGGCTCTTCCTCTTGTGGTGTTCACTGTTCCTGCACATTGTCTCTGGTGTGAAAGGGTTAACGTTCACTGAGAGCACAGGATCAAAAGCAGTAGACAAACGAAGGAATCTTTGACTGCGACATGGCTTGCTGCTAGAGCAAGGGAGAGGAAGTCTGATGATATAAACAATTCTTTAAAGGGTCAAATGTATTGCTACTGCAAATCATACAGCAGATGGACAGCACATCAATGTTTACATGAAACTGAGGCACTGCAAGTCACAAAGCCAGAGTTTTTTCCAAGCAGCATACGGTATGGGAGAGGTAGGATTGGATGGGGAAACTGTGATACTCCTGGTGCGGTGGGACCTGTTTTTATACAGTCTATGGGAGTTAGTTATAGTATGGCAACTAACATGTAAATTAAACTAACATTGTAAATTAGCATTCTGGTCGATGCAATACCAATTGAGAGTGGGATGTTAGATGGATCAATTGTGATCTGCTAATGTTTTATTTTATTATTTTTTTAAACATAACATGTACTTAAAATTTGGACACACAAAAATATTAACATCATAAAGTTATGAGAGTAGTCTCTTTAGGTAGGCCTCAACGACAACGTCTGAGGATCTCATATGATTGTTGTGAGAAAAGCAAAACATTTACAGATTCTCTCAAAATATATATTACTTCCATTGTTTTATCATGCTGTTTTGAACAACCTAAAAGCAACTCCAACTTACCCTGAGATGAGCTCATAGGCCACCACGCTTGAACCTGGGGCGTCAACGTTAATGAGGTCCTTTGGTCCCCCCTTTCGGTCCTTTAACGATGGGCGGAGTGGCTCGACCCTTAATTAACTCCGCTAACTACTGTTAAATATTTTGGTTCATGCCTCGAATCTTTTGAATCTGTTCACTAAAGCCGCGTTTCCACCGCAGGAACTTTATCCAGGAACTAGGGACTTTGGGCTGGTACTCGGTGTGTTTCCAACCGCAGGAACTTTACCCAGGAACTAGGGACTTTGGGCCGGTACTCGGCGTGTTTCCACCGCAGGAACCAGGAACTAAATAATGTTCCGGGTAAAAAAAATGCCCCTCAGAAAGTCCCTGCTGGCGAGGTAGTACTTTTTCAAAGTTCCCGAACTTAAGGGGGCGGGACTTGGGCGCTGAGCATGCTGATTGGTTGAGTTCACGCAGCGCTGTGATTTCAACCACCATTTATTCGGATCATTTTCAAAATATTACTGTTATTGTGTCGTGAAATGTAATTTTAAAAGTATTTCAGGCGAGAATGTAGTTTTTTAAAACTCAAATCTGCGGTTTATTTAGAAAGACAGCGCCTATTTAAAAATGTCTTTCGCCGATTTCGGAGACGGTCAGCTCCACGCGATCAGCGGGGGCTCAGTGCTCATGTATCCGTGGAGAGCAGCCTCACCTCGGCTAGTCCTTCTGACATTTGCCGCTGGCTCTGATGTCTCTTTAGTGGTTAAACATAAAATATAATTCGTTTTGGGTAAATCTAACAGGTAATCTTTGGTCTGTATTCAATTGACCTATATGTTATAGTGAAAATAAAAAGAAGCAATTGATATAATATTTCCACACAGTGCCGGCGCTGTGGTGGGGCATTCGAGGGCGTGCCCCCCCATAGCGGTCATTGATTGGCGTGGCCCAAAAAAAAAATCCCTTTTAGTTATTATAAAATGTTCAAACTGTACAAACTAAAGTAATAAAATAAAAGAATGGGGAAAATGCATAATTTTGGTTGCTCATGGCACGTTACTAGGCTACTTATTGGTCGCCGAGTAAACTTGTTACATTTGATTCAGCGCGCGCGCAAAATCCATTTCAAGTTGAAGAACAGTTTGTCCTGAAGCTAATTATAAAAAAAAAAAAACACACAGGTGAATTGTTGTGAATGTTTGTGGGTTCTAGATGTGTTTTTATACTTGTTCATTTAAATAAACTGTTGGGAGGTGTGTAACCCAGGTTAAAACCAAGCACACAGAAAATAGTTTATTTATTTTGTTTAGAAAATGAGTCTTGAACCCTAAGAAAAACGGTGGTTTAGAAAGAAATTACGGTTTATTTGTGAAACACTGAGTATTTTCTGTATTTTATTTTTTCCATTTCCTGTATTTTCTTTTCTTTTATCTATTCTCAACAGGGAATTTGCATCTACGCAAATAAAACTACTTTATTTAAATGTTCGTGTCTTATTATCCTTAGCTCTGCAAATTTTTAGAGTGTTTAAGCAACAGCGTGTCCAACTCGTTTTATTAAGAAAAAAAGCCCCAGAAATCACAAAACACTTTGTATCACTTTTTGTTTTGCCCGTTTTTCAAAGCTTCAAACTGATTCAGTATTTTTGTCGTAATTCTAAATGGTATAAAAAATGGACTAAGTGTAGGCCAATTTTAAAATATATATAATTATTATTATTTGTCTGTCCCTGTTCTGTGTTTTAGGCTATCTATGTAAGCCTATGCTCTTAATTATGCAAGTTATAAATATCGCCCCCAAAAATGTACACCATGTAAGCCGAGAATGTGGTCCCATCCACGTCACCTTTACAAAATCATGTTTTCTGAACTCTCCTAACAATCGTTCTGTGAAATTCAAGACTAAAAAAATTATATAATGTAGATGTGATTGGACGAAAGAGATGTCTATATTTAGTGGGGCAAAACACAGCAAATTTCGTCTTCTGTTCCTTTAAAACCCAAAGTAGGTTCAACCATGAAACAGCAGCGTCCACACCAACACACTATAACGCTAGTTTGGAACAGCCCAGCTCCGTCAACATACTATATAGATCTTTCAGCCTTTAGTTCTGGATTTCCATGCTTATGATGTGCCACAGCGTCCAAATATTAATATCAAACGACAGTGCAGCTTCAAACGATTTTATCAGACTGATTTAAACCGCGCTTCAGAAAATACAAAACTAAAAACAACAAAAAACAAAAAACCTATATACAAAAATAGTCAGTCTTTGAATGCAGTAAAGTGGTCACGCGCTTCAGAAAAGATCCAACTTGAAACACCACTAATCATCAAACCTTTATAGACAAAGAAATACATTATCGATATATTATTCGCCCCAGAAATCATTATTAAACATCCAAAAAAAAACACAAAAAAAGCTTAATTTGTGATTTCTAAGCAGGAATTCTGGCTGTCAGGGAGAGTAGAGTCGTCACTCGTCAGCATATGATTTCTAAGCAGGAATTCTGGCTGTCAGGGAGAGTAGAGTCGTCACTCGTCAGCATATTTATTTTTGGGTAACGTACTGCGCAAACAGACAACATTACAGTGTATTTATTTTTCGGGTGGGAGGAGGTTGAACTTGATACCAATGACCCTTTAGCATCACGTGAGCGGAAGTCTGTGACATCATCAAAACAGAGTACGCCTGGGTAGCGTCTGTTACCCTGACTGGATAACTACATTTAGGGACCGTTTGGAGCGCAAGCGCTATGTTCCGTTTCATGCGTGGCGTTTGTCGTTTTGTCTGACTGTTCGGTATCGAGTGCGACGACTTTGTTTATTTCCTCGATAGGCAATATCGTTATAAGTATGGTGGAGCAGTCGGATCGCGCTCCGCTGCTGGACTGGGAGGAGGTTCCCCCGGCCGAACTCGTCCCAGCGGCTCCATCACCGGAGACTGAGGATTCAATACATTCCGGTCTGTCTAGTTACCCGACCGAGGGCGGTGTACGGGCAGATATCTCCCTGAACACAAGCCCGGCGAGACCGAACAGTGTAACAGCTGTTTCAGGTGAAAGTGCACATTCTCCCCATAAACACAGCGGCCCGGGAGGAGATGCTTCCGCCACTGACGAAGAGGGAGACTGCGCCTTTCACGGACTGTCCGTCAGGGATCGGAGGGTCACAGGATGGGAAGAAAAAGACCAAATTGTTGCAGTGTTTGTTGTGACTTTCGACACAAGATCGGGTGAGGTCAAATACTGTAAAATGGCTGATTGAGGTAAAATTGTAAATGTGGCAGTCACAAATAATGACCGAGATGATGATGAAAAGAAGAACTCTAGTTAAAAACATTCATAAATATCATAAATACAATAATTACAATCACAAACATTTCATAAAGCGAATAAATACAAAATCAACAAAACTAATAAAACGTACAAAAATATATTTTTTTTTTTTTTTTTTTAAATATATGCAATACATGTTGAATAATATAATGCAAATCGAATAAATAATATTTGTATTAGTAATATTGTTTTCTTTGCTGTTCATTCTTTTTAAAAAATAATTTTAATGAAAGATTATGCTGACTACTCCTTTTTTGACTTTTTACGAGATTTTTCTCTTTATTACAATATTCAAACATTTACAAGGCTACTTGTTTTTACACATAATATCAATAATAAATCTTAATTCAGAACTTAAAACAAATTCACTATAGAAGTGTACATATTTTTCCCCACATGGGAGGTTGTTTTGTCATATCACATGTAAGAAAATGAATATACTATGAAGTGAGAGTTGTATGAAGTCATACAGCTGACTGCTGCGCTGTTTTTAAGACTTCCTCTTTTTTTCCAAAAGGAGTTTAGCGGAAAAAGGCATTTAGAGAGTTTTTGTGTTATTCTGCAGACACTGTTTGATTAAAACCTGGTGCAACAGCTTCACAATTGTTTACATAATCCCACATTGTGTCTTTTACAGGGAACATGATAGAATGGTGCCTACCTCAAGATGTGAATCTGGAGGGAGTAGAGTTCAAGTCTATGGCAAGTGGCTCTCATCGGATCTCAAGTGACTTCATGTGAGAATCCCTTTCATAAATGCCACTGGAAATATAAGAGACAGGGCATTTGTAACATTTTGCTTAATAATGCATATCTATACTATAGACCTACCCTCCATTATTTGGAATAAACATTTTGGTTTAATTGGGCTAAAATTAGAAAACTGTAGTACTACTATTACTACTATCTCACACACACACACACACACACACACACACACACACACACACACACACACTATATATATATATCACATAAACTTTTATCGAACAATCTAGAGATGGAATAAATGTTTTGAATCCAGATATTGACCATGACAAAAAATGAAGTGAATTTTGTGTTGTAGTTGTGTGCCTACCCCCCCCATCCTGTTACGTAAGATTCAACCAGTTGTTTTGTTTTCTAATGAGTAATTTATTCAAGATACTTTGTAATCATGAGGCAGACTGTTTGATTAGTAGTTGCGTATTTTCATCCAAACATGTTCATTTTGTGTGTATGTATATAGATTAATCCAGATTAAATGTGCTTGTCTGATTTTGTAGATATTTTCGTAAAGGCTGTTACTTCGGACTAGCGTGCTTTGCCAACATGCCTGTGGAGAGTGAGCTGGAACGAGGAGCTCGGATGAAATCTGTAGGGATTTTGTCTCCTTCTTACACACTGCTATACCGTTACATGCACTTCCTGGAAAACCAAGTCCGGTAAGTGTATGCTTGCTTCACATTTTACCTTGTTATGTCTCTTTCTCTTACTCTTTTGCATGCATCATTTCTATTTTAAGATGTCGTTATGTATTAACATAAGCTCTGAGTTGCATGCAATGTGACATGGAATTTGTTTAATTTGGAATCACTTTTCATCTCTTCTTCAGTCAAGGGAGTAATATGCAGCATGCAAAATTGTAATATAAAGTCAACTGTGTTAAAATATCTGTTGCTTAATGTCTGCATCTAAATAAAGCAACTTCCTGTTAAGTGCAGTGCATTTTATGACAACACCAACAGCCTGCACATGCTTTCTTGCAGGCACCAGTTGCAGTGTCCAGGTCAGTACTCTCCACTGGAAGCTTTCTACGAGGATAAAAAGGCAGTGTTGCCCTCGGGAGGGAACGGTTTGGTAACAGCCTGCCCGACCAGTGTTCTTGGGCCTATAGTCAACCGCTGCATGCATCCAGAGATGAAGGTTTGAAGATATAACCCAGCATTATCTGTCACTAATCAAAGCTTCAGCTTTTTGAAGGAGTTCTATTCAATATGTTTTTATGACAGTAGTATTTGATAATTAGATTTTTTTTTTTTAGAGTCTGAAGAAATCTAGCCCAGGCCATTCAGGGAATTTCATGTTACTGATTAACCAGGGTGCAGCACCTCCTAGCAGCATTTAAAGCATGGGAGAGTTCAGTTTTGTGAAAACAGAAAACACTATTGTGAGACAAATTCCTCTGTCTACAAACCACAAGATCCTTTATTGTTAAAGAAGGATTTCATATGAGGAGACACTCTTGTTGAAAAATATGCTGTGCTCAGAACTAGAGTTGGATATGATATTTGTTAAATGAAGCCTTTTAAATTTAGTTTTGAAGATGCACTTTCTAAATCCATGTTTATGATTTTTATATTCATAGTTACATACAGTTGCTGGCAAATACAATTAAAAATGTAATGATATCCAGTAATAAATATACAAACAAATAAAAATATTTGCTTAAATTTCACAAAATTTGAAAATTTAAATTGTAATTTGAACTTTAAATAAATGCATTTTGAATTTACAAACCTGTCAGGGGATTTAAAAAAATAAGACTAGATTGATTGACCACTTTTATTAATCAGCTAAGCGGCTATGATAAAAATTATTTTATTATTCATCATTTTCTTTATGATATAAAAGCTGACATGTTTTTCTTAGAAACTTTAAGAGCCCGTATAATATATGTGATGTGTCTGTCTGTCATTTAATAAGAGCTCAGAAGCACAAATCATGCCCCTTTTCTGTTCTCTGTCCACCTCCGATCAGATCACACACCCGGCTGGCTGCATGTCCCAGTTCATCCGCTTCTTTGGAGAGCAGATCATGGTGCTTTGGAAGTTTGCTTTGCTCAGGAAACGCATCCTCATTTTCTCTCCTCCCCCTGTCGGTGTGGTCTGCTATCGGGGTGAGAGCGGAAACCCATTTACATGCACATGGCTGTACTAACCTCTCTGCAGATTTTCCATAGCAAATTAAAGATAGCTTGAGAATCCAGTGATAAAGATCATGTACATACTCTTGTCCATGTCTTGGCATTGTCATTGATTTGTGCATTTTTATAGTCTACAGCTATAGGAAATAAGATCTGAGTGTTTTTACATTATAACTCATGGTTGTTTTGGTACTATGTTTTTGCTTGGGATCTTTTAGTATACTGTTGCTGCTGCCTTGCTAATGTGTCCATTCCTGGGATGGGCGTGTCTGCTCCGGAGTTCCGCCCCTTCTTCTACATCAATGTTGCTGACATTGCTACTCTTGAGACTGAAGTGTCTTATGTGGCCTGTAAGTGTCTCAGTCAAGAGGAGGACTAAAGTTGGAGGCAAAATTCATAATTCCACAGACACAACAGGGTTTAACCTTTGTAAACAAATGTCCAAAATGATTGTAGCTCTTGGTAGCGGGTTTAGGAAATAAGAACCTTTACTTCCAACATAAGTATTAGCTGGTAAATTAGTAAGAGTGTAACCCAGTAAGAATAAATCAGTGATTCTTATTTGGGTTCTCAGGTACAACAGAGAAGATATTTGAGGAAAAGAAGGAGCTGTATGATGTATACATTGACAATCAGAATGTAAAGACACACAGAGAGAGCCTCCAGCCTCTGCTTAGACTCAACAGTGCAGACCGAGAGAAGTATCGCAAGCTCTGTGAGCAAAGGTACCTAGGCGTTTTAAAATCAAGGCATATGAGGAAAATATAAAAAAAAAAAATCTAAAAACATATTGTTCCACAGGCATATGATGATGTTGATATCATTGCAGGCAGTTGCTGCTGTACTCTCAGGAGGTGGATGGAGACTGCACATCTAATGAGGAAGACCTCTTCATTTTGTATGTGATGGAAATACACACCTCAGCACAATGATAGAAGTTTATCACATCTGCAGATTTTAATGAGACAGAGTGTTTGGAAGAACACAATACACTTTTTGTGAAAATAGTTTAACTTTCTTTAACCCTGATTAAGCTATACATATATATATATATATATATATATATATATATATAATATATATATATATATATATATATATATATATTGTTGGGAAATTGATACTATATTTTGTGGATAATAAATTTCATTACAGTTCAAAAGTTTGGGATAAGTTTTTTTTTTTTTTTTAAGCTCTCATGAGCATAAAAATTCAATAAAAATGGTAAGATTGTGAAATATTATTAAAATGTAAAATGACTGTTTTCTATTTTAATATGTTTTAAAATGTAATTTGTTCCTGGGATGACAAAGCAGAATTTTAATCAGCAGTCATTAAACAAAGACCTGCATTCTGGCCCTAAACGCACATTTTCAAAGGAGAATAACTGACTGTAGCATTGTTTTTCAGATAAACAAGTATGTTAACTTAGCATGTTTCTTAAATATCTGCAAACACATTATGGTATTTTTATGCTTTAGTAGAGTCAAAATTTTACATCCAGCACCTTTAAAACAAATGTGTTACTAATATAAATTCCAAAATTTCGTAAGTGTCTAATATAATATAAATATATCTATGAAGCCCTCAGTATTTTTGACGTGTCTGTTTTTTTTATTTTATTGTATTATTTTTGTGTGTGTGTGTTTTGTTATGCAAACCAATGGGAAATTACTGTTTATATTGTTGTAATTAATCTGTGTGGAATTTCCCCGTTTGTGATCCAGGTTCTTCATGGAGCAAAACAACAGAATCTTCCAGACCCTGTCTGAGGTGGCAGGGAGCGCCGATCCTACCCTGAGTGCTGAACATGTGAGAGCCATGGGGCTGGATCCTCAGAGTGACCGCGGTTTTCTCGTCGACCTGCTGGAAATATATGCCATTGATGTCATGCTGGTTATCGACAACCCCTGCTGCCCGTAAGACTCTCCGCCTCTGCCGCTCATTTTCTTTGAGGGCTACAACACACTGCCTACTGATTACCTGCTTTCTTTTCTCTCTTTCTCTGGCTTGGCTATCTCAGGAGCCATTCCTGACCCTTCTGGACCGCACTGACACTGCCAACACCAAAAGGTGCACTCTGCAGCCACTCAATCCAGTGATGTCTTTCTGCTTGTCTGTCTATCTATGTGCTTCGTATCCTTCAAGCCATCTTGGATTTCTACTCGACTCTGCCCAAGCTTGTTTCCAAAACATGATGATCTCTGTGCCTCTCTCTACTGCTTTTTATTGTGTGGTCTTCAGTTGTGACTTTGTTCTTCTAGCCAGTGCTGTCCGGAGGAACTGATGTGAATATAAATCTGCTTCACTTGAACACCAGAGAATTGGAAAACCAGTCCATCAACAGAGCAACTCTCACTTCCACAATGGAGCCACATGTTTTTTCTGGTAACAACGGTTTGGTGAAGCCTGCTTTGAATGTCATATCTGTATTTCTAAAACTCTTATGGATGTTGCATTATATTACACACAGTACTGTGATGATTAAGATTTTCACAATCTATGCCACATTTTTTGAACTTAATCACGTACATGTGAACAGTCAATTCAATTTGGGAAAAAACGGACATCATTCACTGTGCTTGTTGTGTTATTTGTGATCTATTGTGCATGGACAAATAGACACAATCAGTTTTGCTACTGTAGTTATGAACAGAGCTTATTGATGTATATGAATGGGAAAGAACAACAGTGTAGAAGGTTCTCACTCATTCTTATTTCACTACCCAAATGTAAGCTGATGAATGTGACTATCATTTCAATGCTGTCTATGCTGTTTTTACACCCACTAAACGGGTATCATTGTGCTAAAACAGGCCTTTAATCACTATCACTGTTGGTATTGAATGTAAATTATACATTTAATGCACAGTCTGAAGCACATGATTTATACAGATGCAGAAATGTTACATTCAGCTTTTTGAGTCCCTTCATTTGCTCTAAAGAAATGAATGTGATTCTATTCCGGTCTGTCATCAGTGAATGCTCCTGATTAATACTTGTTAAAGACTTTGAATATGTATATACTGGGGTTTCTTATTTAAATGTATTCGGGTTGATCATTTCTGGATAACAGCAGCAAACTGGCCTCACAAAGCCGATTGATTGTGGTTTTGTGTGCATTTATATGTTCATCCTGAGAAAACCCTAACTGGAAACTTAATTATTCAAATTATTCATAAAGCTGCATTAATATAAAAAGAAATTTAAAAGAAAATCTAAATGGAAAGGTGACCTTTTGAGTTTACAGTTTCTGTTCATCTAATTTTCAATCTTCTAATAAAATAATGCATAGTGATAATTGATTTCTTGGGAATGAGTGCAGGCACTCAGGTTTGTCACAGTTTGATGAAGTTCTTTAAATTATAATAATTCAAATATTTAAATGAACATGAAATAATATAAACTAGATTTGATTAAATGTGAATTTTGTTTTTACATTTCTTATCTGTCAGAGAACGTTCTGTATTCTAAATCTTTCAAACCATCCTCTTGTAGGATGTTGGTTGGTTATTTAGTGTCCTATTGTAAATGAATGGAGAATGTATATTATTGTACAGGTTGAATTGTTTGGTATTGTGTATGTGCGATGTTTTTTGTGAGTTATTTAAGTGTTGCACAAATCTTTGTCACAGTAACAAGCTAAAGGAATGTTGAGTTTTACTCTACTGGTATCACAAAGCACTAATCTAATGCCTCTTTCTTACACACCACACACACAGATACAAAAAAAAACAACATGTCTCTTTTTTTAAAAAAACCAATTCTTATTAACCACCCCCCTTTTTGAAATAAATGGTTCCTTCTTTTCTATCACATGCTTTGTTTGTGGAGTATTGGGGGGTTGTTCTGAGAAAAACAAAATGAAACACTGGGATACCTAAAGGAAGCTACAAGATTATCACAAATGCATTGGAAAGTCTTTAAAAGTAAGCAAAATAAGAAATTGATAGACTTTTATTGTTGGTCCTTATCTGGTCAGACACTTACAGTATCATGTATTGCTTTGAGTTTCTTAAGCAAGTTCTTGAGCAATCTTTTCAATCTTCATTATAATATTAAGTTTTTGAAAAACAAAACTAAAACAACAACAAACCCTTAAAAGTGTGTGCTTGTAATAAGTTGTTAACCTCATACATGCTGTTGAAAAACCATCAAAATGACACAATTTAACTGCTTTTCATTAAGGTCCACAGAACACAAATTGTTCAGTTGGAGTATGGTGACCTTTATGACAACTCAGTGTTCATTTGACTTCACTTTTAGGTGTAACCGGTATGTTTTCTGGTTTTGTCAGCCTCCTCTCCACACGTTTACACAACCATCATCTCGGCACTGTTAGCACTGAGCCTGTGCAAGCTGCTCTCTGCACTCTGCACTGCAAAAGAACCACAGTTTCCGTGGCAACAGTCTCACTTCCACAGACATTGCCTCATATTCCTCATTGTCAGTGTCATAAAAGCTGGCGCCCTCCTGTGTACAGGAGAAGAAAAGCAATAGATGAGAGCAGCTGCAAAACAGCCTAGATCAAGGGTGTCCAAACTTGGCCTGGGAGGGCCACTGTCCTGCCTTGAAGTTTTTAGCATGCCTACGAAGACCTTGATTATCTGGTTCAGGTGTGTTTAATTAGGGTTGGCGCTAAACTCTGCAGGACACCGGCCGTCCAGGACTGAGTTTGGACCCCTGGCTTAGATCAATGGATGATTACATAGAAATCAGTTCCAAAAGTTGAGACTGAGATAAGCAGCACAGGCTTCTGTCTGCAAAGCATTTTCTACAGACTCCATCGGGTTCAATGCTTTCTTAGTTCTGTATGACATTATTATTATTTTATACCAAAAAGATCTAATTGCAAATTAAATAAAATAAAAATGTAATTGTTAAACAATCAAAATACAACACTTAATATAACATTTAATCTATTACAAAGTGCTTATACTATTTATTCATTTAAATAAATGTAAGTTATTTAGGTCATAGATGTTCAGCAGACAAAAAAGTGCAACAGATTCAACGAAGTAAACTTTCCATTTCTCCTTTCAAAAGCAGTTTTGTGAATGACACTCACCCCTCAGTGATGAACTGACCAGCTGTGAGGGAGTCCGGGTCCAGAGTTATCAGCATAGAATCAGCCTCACGCTGAAGACAGTAGATGACACCAAATTGGGATGAAACCTATTACATTTACATTCCCATAAAAAGCAACTATTCAGTCATTACTCACTCTTTTGACAGGGTTCTTACTGTTTGTACTAACTGTAAGCTCCAATGTGGAAAAATCTTTGTTCTCCCATAGCTCTGGCTTAGGCTCTTTCGGTGGCTCTACCAACAGAAAAGGAATTAAACATGAATTAAAATGTTAAACATCCACTAGGCTCAGCCTCAGATGTCACACCCATGAACTGTTGGTTGAAAGTCTAATGCATCAGGCACACAAACTGAGAAACACTTCGGGAGTGATTGGTTTAAGTCCTTGGCAAATTAAATATGGCATGGAGTCCAGAAACTCTGCCGTCAGTCTAGACTCTAGAGGTCTGAATATGCAAGACCAGACATCAACTAGATCTTGCCCTGGTTTATTGCTTAACAATAAGTCTGAACCTGCTTATTAAAATTAGCATACTAATATCCATAAGATATATTCTATATAATTAAATATCTGTAAAAGAGATAACCTTGAATACCTTGTACAGTAGGATTCAAGTAGTTCTTGAGTCTGTGGTAGATGCGGTTGAGGAGGTTCGGCCCGGGTGGTATTTCAGTGTGAAGGTCATGTGGACGAGGTACAGGAGCCAGATAGGAGAGGGAGGTCTGGTGAGTCTGTGGCCACTGCTGTCGGAGAGAAGATATTGTGGTCAATCCAATATTAACTCAAATGAATGCCTCTATGATGCAACTGAACTATCAATGTGCAATGAAGGACTCCTTTAAATGCAATGCAAAAAGCAGCACTCACCTTAAGGCCACTAAACCAATGTGCTGCTCTCGTTTTCAAGAGGCCGAGGTACCAATAACTTAAAAGAAAAATTCACATTAGAAATACATATTTGCATTTTGTATTTATGCTGTGGAAAAAAATAAATATTATAAGCTTACTTGCTAATAGAACAAGTGACATCTCTGAATGCACCCCAAAGTAAGCCTAACAAAGCAAACACTGGCTGCCTAGTCTCACTCTAAAAACAGAAATTACACAATCAAATTTGTGTGAAAGAAAAAAATTCAATATAGTAGATAAATCTTAATGATTTCTTATTCAAAATGCCTATCAAATTTACCTTTTTCTGCAGAACATCCAGTGGAACAGTTTCTCCTTTCAGTATTGACAGGGTTGCTGAGATAACGTGCCTGAAAAACCAGAAACATCTACAGTAATTACATCTGATCACAACACACGTTTCTACATTTTAGCAAAAAAGTGAAGTCATGAAACCTACTGTACTTTATTGTTAGAAACTAGATGTAGACTCTGACTCAGAGAGTTACTGCAACCTCATCAGCTCTGCGCAGAAGACCAGTTATCACTTATGTGAAATATGACACATAAAAACATTTAAATAGGCACAAGTTGTCATTTTTCAATAATCCCATTTTATGAAGATATTTTTGTACCTCCTGTAATGTCCCATCACCACCAGCAATGATCAGCATATCTGTTTGATCCATCAATTCCATGAGCCGTCACAATTTGACCTCCATACCAGCCAAGTGTAAAATGGGAGCTGCATTCTTTTCAAACACATGATTGGCCTTTCTGCAGAGAAAATATAACTGTGATAACACAAACAAACTCACATAGCTAAAAAAAAGATGATTTATGGCACAGCGAGGGCCATGTGTATAATCATACCCTTTACAGGCAGCAGGATTCAGAAAGACTGTGGCTTTCTTGAGATGCTCCTGAGATGACCAAATGCCTGAAAATAATGTACAATATATTTAATATATAAAATTGTTGAAAAAAACTTAATTTAAACTAGTTACTAAAGCACAAGTTATCATTTTCATTTTAACTTAATGTACCAAAATAACTAAAACTGAAATAAAAATGGAAAAAAAAATTAACAAATATTAAAACGAAAATATATATATATAAAAAAAACAAAATATTTCTTACACTGGCCTCACATTGTCAATGTAAAAAAAAGTACTAGAATTAAGCAAATGAGTTTGTAGAAAGACAGACAGACAGACAGACAGACAGACAGACAGATAGATAGACAGATAGACAGATAGACAGATAGACAGATAGATAGATAGATAGATAGATAGATAGATAGATAGATAGATAGATAGATAGATAGAAACAGACAGTCAGATATGTGACAACACAAACCTTCTTCCCCGTTGACAGTCCATCGTTCTCTCAAAGCATGACCGGTGCAACAACAATATTCCAACAATATACGTTCCGCTTCATTTTTGCCGTTTAAAGGTGAATATTTTATAATTTACAATTTGAATAAAAGTTATTTTATATAACTCAAATAATTTGGTAGTGGTTATTTGTTTTAATGTTTTAACGCTATTTCTGTTCGTGACGAAATTATAGTGCGTGGATCTTCTGTACAGAGCGGGATTGAATTTAGAGACGGACCGATTCCAGTGCGTGCGCTGTAATCTATAAACAGACATAGCTGCCTGATGTACGCGCTTTTGTCTGTAAACACTGTTATTCTTTTTTACATTATACTCGCTTTTAGTTATTAATCCAGCTTATTTGACAGCTATGGAGGTTGAAAACTTCGTTTCCAAGACGCTTGAGCTCCTGCAAGAAGAGAGAGAAGCTGAATTAGAAGAAACACGGTAAATGACACACACGTTTACTTGGCTATCTAAATGAGGACATTACATAGACTTCTATTGTTTTTATATATAGAAAGTTATACACTTTTTAACCTAAACCCTCCCCTAACCCTACCCCTCACAGAAAACGTTCTGCATTTTTACAATTTCAAAAAAAACTTTGTTTACTTTATTTTTATACCAGTTTACAAATTAGGACATCCCCAAATGGAGGTTTTAGGCGATTTTGTCAGGTTTTGCTCACTTTTTGGTACAAATTTGTCCCGAAAATATGGTTAAGTACAGTCGTGGCCAAAAGTTTTGACAGTGACATAAATTTTGTGTTTTAAAAAGTTTGCTGCTTCAGTATTTGTAGATTATTTTTCCACGTTTCTATGGTATACTGAAAAACAGTGATAAGCATACGTTGGATGGAGTGATAATCATACGTTTTAAAGGCTTTTATTGGCAAAAAAAATAAAAAAATAATTATAATGAGTCAATATTTACAGTGTTGACCCTTGTTCTTCATAACCTCTGCAGTTCGCTCTGGCCTGATGTATATTAGCTTCTGGGCCAAATCCTGACTGATGGCCATCCATTCTTGCATTATTTGTTCTCAGAGTTAATCACTATTAGAGGGCTTCTGCTTGTTCTCTCACCTTTGGAGCGCTGACCACAGGTTCTCTATGGGATTGAGATCCGGGGAGTTGTCTGGCCATGGATCCAAAATTTCAATGTAATGATCTGCGAGCCACTTCTTTATCACTTCTTTCTCTTGCTTTGTAACATGGTGCTCCATCATGCTGGAAACGCACAGATCATCACCAAATTGCTCATGGATCATTGGAAGAAGTCGCTCTTGCAGGACATTTTGATACCATTCTTTATTCATGGCAGTGTTTTTGGGGCAGAATTGAGAGCGCCCACTCCCTTGGTTGAAAAGCAACCCCACACATGGATGGTCTCAGGATGCTTCACTGTTTGCACATTACAGGACTCATGGTAGCGTTCACCTTTTCTTCTCTGAACAGTCGATTTTCCAGATGTCCCAAACAGTCGGAAGGGAGCTTCATCAGAGAAAATAACTTTGCACCAGTCTTCTGCTGTCCAATCCTTGTACTTCCTGCTGAATTTAATTTTGTTCTTGATGTTTTTCTTGGAAAGAAGTGGCTGCTTTGCTGCCCTTCTTGACACCAGGACGTTGTCTAAAAGTCTGGGCCTCACTGTGCGTGCAGATGCTCTCACACCAACCTGCTGCCATTCCTGAGCAAGCTCTGCACTGCTGGAGACTCGATTCTGTAGCTGACTCCTCAGGAGGAGACGTCCTGGAGCTTACTGGACACTCTGGGATGTCCTAAAGACTTCTTCACTTCAGTTGAACCTCTCTTCTTTAAGTTATTGATGATCCGGGTGCAATGTTCTTTGTAGCAATTTCCTTGCATATGAGGCTATTTTGATGCAAAGCGATGATGTGTTTCTTTGGAGGTAGCCATTGCTAACAAGAATACAATTATTGGAAGCGCTTCTTCCCTCCTTTTGTAGCAATCAGTCTGCTCTTACAGTATAATCAGTATGATGGTGATTTTGCCTGACTAGTACTCATTCACACTGCACATGTGCTGCTGGTATATGATTAGTCAGTTAATGTTAGCTGGTGATTTTGTGTCAGGATCAAAAAACAGTAAAGTTTGTGAAAAGTTAATTTTTTGGCCAATGAAGCCTTTAGCAATTATTTAAAATGCATCTGATCACGCTACACAATAATCTAGAAACAATGTGAATGAACACCACAACAGCTTAAGCAGCAAACTCCACAAAACACAAAATCCATTCAACTTCAAAAACCCAAGTAAAAAACTGTAGGCACACACACACACATTCAACTATGAAGAACTTATTGATTCAATATTTATTGTATTGTCAGAGCATGGCAGGAGAATTTATCTCCCAAGAATTTACAACACAAAGGAGTGTACCTGCTGAAACTTCAGATCACAAGCCAGCGTACTGGCATGTATGGCAGACTTCTGGTAGTTTTTGAACCCAGGAAAAGTATAGGACCCTCAATTCTGCCCAGCAACACCTTCGGACCTGGTGAGACATTCTTATCTATTGAAGTACTTGATTTCATACAATACTCTTAACGAAGCCTCTGACCAATGAGCCACTGCACTTTTTAACTCAAATATTATTTACTATCTTTTGTACTCTGCTTATAGGTGATATTATAGGTTTGTATCAGGCAGAGGGTCAGGAGCAGCTGGGTTCAGGTGTGGTGACACGTGTTACTCAAGCATCACTGACGGTGGCTTTTGATGAAACGCAAGACGGTATGAACTTGGACAGAGATGGACTTTACAATCTAATGAAGCTGGCAAATGACGTGACCTACAGGAGACAGTCAAGGTATGTACGTTTTCAGTTCATACAGCTAGTATCATTAAATATGAGTTTTTTTTTTCAACAAAATTAAATCTCTAATTTTTAGGATGTTTAGAGCTGCTACAGTAGTTAAAATTAGTTTGATGAAATATGCTCTATATGCACAGGTTTATTCATTTTGCACTTGCATTATGTTTTTGCACATATAATTGTATTTGTGATGTATTTCATACTTGCAGTGCCTTAAAGACTTTAAATGGATACAGCAATGGTCCTGCATCTCACCTGATCAGTGTCCTCTTTGGTTACTCAGAACCAGGGATATTATCACATCAGCGTAAGCACATACATGGAGTGACGTGTGAAAGGGATCTAAAATACAGCCAGGAAGAACACCTTACCTAGTACAATATGGTCTTAGCCTGTTTGTATCTCTTTTATTGCAGATACACTGGAATTTAGCAACACTGGTTTAGATAATTCTCAGAAAGAGGCTGTGACCTTTGCAATATCTCAGAAAGATGTTGCAATCATACACGGACCACCAGGAACTGGCAAAACCACTACAGTGGTTGAAGTAGTCCTGCAGGCAGTAAAACAGGAACAAAAGGTGAACAAGATAAACTCTTAATCTGGTTAATTAAGGTATAAATTGTTTGATGTGGTATAGATGCAGTATTGTGGTGAACATCTAAGTAAATGTTAACAGGTCCTTTGCTGTGCTCCTTCCAATGTGGCTGTTGATAACTTGGTGGAGCGACTGGCAAAGAGCAAGGTCAAGGTTTTAAGACTGGGTCACCCAGCCCGCCTGCTTGAGTCGATTCAGAAGCACTCGCTGGATGCGGTCCTTGCACACAGTGACAACACCAACATCATTTCTGATATTCGCAAGGACATGGACAAAGCTTTTGTAAGATTTCTTTTTATTTATCATAATTGTTTTGAGCTGCCCGTTCAAGTGGTACATTTAGGTACAAAAAGTGTTTCAGACACATTTAAAAATTATACAATTTATTTAAAAGAACAATATCACAAGCAAATTTTTTTAAGTAATTAATAATAATAAATTAAAGTAAATTAATAATAATAAATATACTGTTCAAAATTATGACTAGCATCATTTTTTACAGATGCTGCTTGGTTTTCACTCTTTTTAAAAAGTGGCCCTATAAAAATTGACTTGTGTAATAATAGTCTAAAAATCTCTCTCTCTTTTTTTTTAATGGAACAGTTTGTTGACAAAATCAGACAAAATCAAAAAAAAGTTTTCATATGTTTTTGTTGAGTTTCATATTTGATGCATCAGATTTTATTATTCAAATAGCATGATATAGGAAAATATGGACTTCATATTTTATTCAGAGGCCCAAACTGGGCAAAAATATGCAATTTGGTGCAGTTGCTGACATTTATATGGCCAAAAAGTAAGATAAAATATTGCTAGGTTGTAATGCAAATCTTTGTGATATCTTTTTAAAAATAAAACCGACTACATACATAAAATGCATATGAATATCATTTGTCACTCTATAGCTGCTTGTGTATATATATGTCTTAGTAAGGTGATATTTAAATGCTTAGTTTTATGATCAAAGCTCTGTAGTTTTAATTGTAGGGAGCAAAACATGCAATAAACTGCAATTCAATGATGATTGAGAGATGCCTGATTTGATACTCGCTTTTAACATGATTTTCTAAAAGTGATATATGGATAATCAAGTAAAGCACAGTTCCTTCAGTTCAGTGAGTGTTCATCTTAAAATATTACCAACAATATAAAATAAATGTGTAATTGTAAATAAATTTTACAATTATACTAAAAGGTCTGGCATGTAGAAGACTGTGTACAACAGGTTTATGAGGAACGTTTTGAACATGTTGATAAATTAGAGAACTTATACATTTGCATATCATATGAGTAAAAAAATAAAATAAAATGCATTGACAGAATGAAATGAAGAAGGCTCGAGACAAAGGCCAACGGAGCAATCTGAGACTGGAAATCAAGGAACTGCGGCGAGAGCTGAGGACCAGGGAGGAATTGGCTATCACTCAGATCCTGAAAAGGGCCGATGTTATTCTAGCAACTAACACTGGTAAGTAAACCTTTCTTAGCAGTCATCGAGTTTATTACGGATATGTTTGTTTGTTTATGCCAGATTTAAACTCAGATATGATTGATTTGTGTAATATAGGAGCCTCTGATGATGGTCCTCTCAAACATCTTCCTACTGATCATTTTGACCTGGTGGTGATAGATGAGTGTGCTCAGGCTCTAGAGAGCAGCTGTTGGATCGCTCTGCTCAAAGCACGCAAGTGCATACTGGCTGGGGATTACAAACAGCTGCCACCCACAATCAAATCACAGAGGTATGAAGGAAAGGGGAATGTATCTTTACGGTTGTGAATTATCTGGTTTATAGGTATCTATTCTTGATGAGCTCTTAACATTTTCTTTTCATAATATTTATATGCTTAATATATTTGGTCAATATTTCAGATAATCAATGTTTTTATTACATGAATGTTTAGTTGAAATGTACTCGCATAATGATAAAATGTTATCCATGTAATAAATGTTATTTATATCTCTCACAGTGCTGCATCTAAAGGCCTGTCTGTCAGCTTAATGGAGAGGCTGATAAAGAAATATGGAGACTCAGTGGTTCGAATGTTGACCACTCAGTACCGTATGAACAGTGCCATCATGCAGTGGGCTTCAGAGCAGATGTATGAGGGCAAACTGATTGCACACCCTTCAGTGGAGAAACACTTGCTTAGGTGTGTAATATAAAATATGTTAAACGTTTTAATTGCAATGTTGGCCATGTACAGTACCAGTCCACAGTTTGGGATGAGTTGCAAGTTATTCAGCAAGAATTGATCAAAAGTAACAGTAGCAAAATTTATAATGTTACATAAGATTTACATTTTTATTGAAGTATTATTTTTTTTTACTTTCCATTCATCAAAGAGACCTGTACCACAGTTTCCACAAAAATATTCAGCATTGATAATAATAAGAAATGTCAGCATATTAGAATGATTTCTGAGGGATCATGTGACACTGAAGATTGGAGAAATGGCTGCTGAAAATTCAGCTTTGCCATCACAGAAGTAAATCAAATTTTTAAAATATATTAAAATAGAAATATTTCACAGTATTTACTATATTTTTAATCAAATAGATGCATCCATGGTCAGCATAAAAGACTTCTTTCAAAATCTTACCTTTCCCAAACTTTTGAATGGTAGTGTATATTTTAAGTTTGCTAGCAAACTTCTATATATAGAGGAATTTAAATATGAAGATAACTGATTGCATCTTAAACAGAGACCTGGCTGGTGTTGCTGATGTTGAGGAAACCAGAATCCCCCTTCTGCTCATCGACACTGCAGGCTGTGGCCTGAATGAGATGGAGGATACAGACGAGCAGTCCAAAGGAAATCAAGGTTGATGTTGATGTCAGCTCCAACACAACTTTAGTGCTTAATTAAGCTATGTAATCCCTTCTGAATGTTGTTTTTATTCTCTAATACTCCACAGGAGAGGTAGACATTGTGGCTCTTCATATAAAGGCACTTACCGAGGCTGGAGTTCAAGTTAAAGACATTGCGATTATAGCACCCTATAATCTCCAGGTGAGGTACTTTTCAAAGAACTGATGTGTAAAAGAGCACGTTTTATATACTGTATGCCTGTAAAGCAATGCCTTCACTGCTGTTTCAGTATAAATATCCGTCATGCATTAAAAAAATTTGATTTTTGTCTGTTTGGTGGATCTTTTGAGACAGAAACTGTCCCATAAATATACAGAGCTGGAGATCAAGTCTGTTGATGGCTTCCAGGGCAGAGAAAAGGAGGCAGTTGTGTTGTCGTTGGTCAGATCCAACAGGAAGGGTACGCCAGAGTTTGTGCTTTTAGTAGATTCAGTTTGGCTGACTTAAATATAAATAATTGTTGTCTTTATTTATTCATCCTCATGTTATTCCAAACCTGTATGTGAACCTAATACTCCAAAGGTGAGGTTGGATTTCTCACTGAAGACCGAAGGATCAATGTGGCTGTGACTCGTGCCAGACGCCAGCTTGTGGTAGTGTGTGATTCTCAGACTGTTCGAAAACATGACTTCCTCAAATCCCTAGTGGACTATATGTCTGAACATGGAGAGGTTCGTACTGCCTTTGAGTACCTGGAAGACTGTGTGGCACAGAATTACATCCGTGATGAAAAGGACAAACAAACCAACAGCAAAGATGCTGCATCTGCAAAACAGAAGCCCAAGAACCAAGGCAAGAAAACAGAACAAGAACAGAAGAAAAGTGCAAACAACAAAAGTGCAAACATCAAAAGTAGAGGAGTGAATCAGTCCAATGTTCAGCCTGAGCAACATAAAAACACCAATTCACACCATCCTAAAGCCAAAGATGCTGATCAGAGAAAAGAGATAAAGGAGCAACTTCTGAACTTTCTGAAAGACTCAAGCGAGACAGAGCTACAGTTTCCTTCCACGCTAAATTCTCACGAGCGTCTGCTAGTCCACGAGCTCTCTGAAGAAATGGGACTGAGGCATGAGAGCCAGGGAGAAGGGAAAAACCGTCGCATCACTGTGTCCCGACCTCCATCAGGACTAGAAAAGTCAGTGGAGCCCGAACAACCAGACGTGACTGCATGTACAGCAGCCAAACTACAAGAAGAGTTGCAAAAAGGATCCTCACAGCCAGCTGTTGATCTGAAGAGCCTACATTTGGAGCGAATGCGCCGGGAGCAGGAGAAACGAGAGGAGAAAAAGCAGCAAAAACAACAGAGTGCGAGACGGGAACCAGAACCTAATACTAGTAAAAGCCAGTCTGTTAAGAAACCCAAAGGAACTTCTAAAGGTTTGTGATCTGTATTCCCATTTCTGAATTGTTTCAGTACTTTAATTCTCTGTTACACATCATAGTCAGTATGTGTTTCTTTCTTAGGAAACACTAAGATAAAAGCAGGAGTCACAGATATAGCTGCAGCTGCCAAGCCAGATGATGATTTTGACACTCTCATCAATGCTGTGGTTAAAGCCGACAGCGTTTGTGGTTTCGTGAAGTGCAAAGCCAGTGTCCTGACACTCGGGCAGCTCTGCCTCTACTGTAACAGACAATACTGTCTGAGTCACCATATACCTGAGGTAACTTGCTTTTTATTTTATTTTAAAGGGGTCATATCATGAAGAAACAAATTTTGCTTTATCTTTTAAAATGTGTAATTTATAAACAGACTGTAACTTTCAGAACTTCAACTTTGTTCCCAGTCTAAATTGACCATTTATGGAATCCAGGGTATTCTGTAAGATGTAATACAAAGCAAGCTGGATAGATGCTATTATTCATAAACACAAAACACCCAGTGTTTGAAACCTAGAGGCTCAAATTTCTTTTTAACAGTGGTCCTAATAATATCAAGTGTGAAAAGGGTGTTGACATCAGTCTTAAAAGGGTTGAAAACAGTCATCAAAATATTATGAGATAATAAAAAATGTATGATATGACCTTTAAAACATTTATACTAAAGATATTTTTGATATGAGATGTGTTTGAAATAAAGTATTGCCTTTTTTTTTAGGTGCACGGATGTGGAGACAAAGCAAAAGCACAAGCTAGAATGAGGATAAGTAAAGAAGGGGTGCTTTACGCAGGAAGTGGCCAGAAGGACAAATCAGTGGATCCAACTAAAAAAGCATATCTGCAGAGAAAACTAGACTCTAAACTCAAAGATATGGCATCTCAAAGAAAAACTAAAGCCAAAGACACAGAGAACTGACATTCTAGGAGACACTAGATCAATCTGATGTTGTTTAATTTAAATGTGATTGTTATTTACTTGAAAAATAAGTATAGAAATATTTCTATGAGCTTTACAAACATGCTGGCTATTATGAGGCTAATAAGTTCCTGAATAAGGCTGAGAACAGCTGCTATTTATTACAGATCTACACTGGCATGGTTAAATGCTAAGCAAAACACAAAGACCAGTCATATTTAATACTGCTGTCTGGCACTGTGACTGAAAAGTGGGTTTCTGAATGACTTAGGTTGTGCTTAAAATACCTACCCTAATGCTGGTCTGAAATCCCTGTACAAGATTTATGTTTTTAAGATTTATTATTTATTATTATCGTTGGTCCTCTGTGTCTCTCAGTGACTGATGCATTGATTATTGATGTCATATGTAATCTCCCAGTTATCTCATAAAGCTCTGAAGAGCACAGGCAGAGCATAGCTTTGGCTTGGGTCCATTTAATTCTGGATTTAATATATTTAGTCTCCATACAGCATGTGCTCATGTAGCTTGGTATATTTGTCCACAAGAGGACATAAGAGACTCAGGTGGCATTGTGAGCTCCATGGATGCAGTTAGTGGAGGATTTGCATGGTGAAGAATTAGAAGGAGTACTTAAGGGGACAAAGTCTTATGACAAAAAAATTATGTGCAGCAGCTTTTGATAGTTTGGTCTTTGTGAAATGCTTTTAAATTTTCCCTCATGCTACTTAGAGCTAAAAAAAAATTTGTTTTCTTGCAGAATGTGTTCCTGAATACTACATTAAAAACATAAAGTTTTTTTTTTTGTGGTCTGATTTCATCAGCTTTCCTTGTACAATGCAAATTTTAAGGTTGTGTCAAAATGGATTTTAAAATGTAATCTAATTTATTTAAAGAATTTGTCAATTTAAGAGCATGGTCTGATTGAAACATTAGATCTAATAGAATTGCAATATTTGTAATACTGTAAGTACAGTAGTAGTAGTTTTCTGTCCTGTGTGACTTCCAGATGACTCAGGTAGATGAAACTCTGCGCTTGAAATGCTTAGCCCTAAAAATATCTCTGCAATGTTCTGAATCAGGAATAACCACTTAGCTCAAGTAGATAGTTACAAAGTGGAAATATCCTTAAAGGAGTATGAAACATGCTCTGGGTCTGCATTGTTTTTCTCATCAAGAAGTGCTCAGCTAAATTTCAACTGAAGTGTAAACTACTTATTTATTTTTGTGCAATGATGCATAAACAGCATAAAAACTTAAACCAATTTTTTGGTCTGAGTGAAAATAACAAATATGAGTATAGTATAAAAAAGTGAGTGAGTATAACAAATCTATTTCAACAGATGTTATCACAATTTCAAACACTGGCAAAATCAGGTAAGCTTCCAAAACTCAAACATAATCACTTACTAACATAATTTATGCTGATTTAAGCTGATAATACAAAAATACTGTATTACAGCAATGGGACATTAATGATAACCACTTTTAAAAATTATTTGTGAATCAAAAGTCTAGATGCAATTTTATTATTATTATTATTAATTGATGTACTCTTTTTGTGCCCCATTACGGACACATTACAGGGGTTATTTGAGTGCAGGGAGAGGTCTGAACCTAGAAGAATTACTCAATGTTTGAAATTACCCAGAAACTCTGTCGGGTTGAGAAAAACTGCAGTCTTCCTCTTTATTGACTCTCGTGCCATCCCAATATACCACTGTTTGCTGTGTGCCACCTCTACATCCCAGCGCTGCTTTCCTGAACTGAAGCTGTTAGCAGCGAGTACTGCCATGTGACTTGTGCAGCATTCTGGGTTAGCAGGAAGCTGCTGTTTTATCCCACAGCTGATGGTGGTGAGTTCATCTTTGATGATAAAGTTAGGGTGTGCCGTCACGTGTTTGGATCAAAATTGACAGAGCCTGGAAAAAGCCAATTCTCCTCTCATGATTTTGCATAGGCCTAGTCAGTGTAGTGTAGTGACTACTAATTTTTTTAGCAGGTTCATTACATATATTTATTACAAAAGATTTACAGAATCTGTTGTAGATATTTATGATATTTATACATTCAAACACTGTGAAACGCATCTGAAGATGTCCAATTTGAACACACGAAAATGCAAATAAGTTTTGAGAGCTATGACAAAGATATTAGTTTCAAAATACTTGCAATATAGTGAAAAAGTCATATGGACAAGCCCCAGGTCCCTGTTTACTTTTGTAATGAAAGGGGTACTTTGGGGCCAATTATGCTAATCACCTCATTTTATGCTACAGGTAAGAAAATAAAAGTGAGTAAACAATGACAGATTTAAAGTACTTACAGTAGTGTACATGACTTTCCATTATTTTCCAGACCCAATGCTTTAATGTTCCAAGGTATAAGTGCCCTTTTTGGATATTCTGTTTCAGGAGCAGTGTAGCTACTGTAGTCCTGTAATAAATGCTTTATTTGTTGAGTTTAGTGTGAAAAGAGAAAACTGACAGACTGCTTAAATTGAAAACCATTGTGTACAGTAGCCTACCGTTTTATTGCATCCTTACATTCCTGTAGATAGAGAAAATGTAAACATGGTATTATTGTAATCATTTGAGCCAAACCATTTTACGACTTTGCAGAATATATACGATTTCTTACATCAAAAACGGCTTAGGGCTGTACACACAGAACATCTTGAACTCCACTTGACACTGCGTAACAAGGTGCTCACGTGCGAGACGCAAAAAAACAGGAATAAGCGGTTGAAAGAGGTGCATGTTTACATCCAGAAAGAGTTTAAAATAGGCAATTAACCACGTTCTGTGTGAACCAGCTGTTACACAGTCAAACATGATAAAGGAATACGAAAACAAAGGAAAATATGAAGACCAATGAGCTTTTCGCCGCTGCAATGAGCTGAGGTAAAGTTATCAACAGGTAACATGGCTCACATACCTTTACGTAAAAGTGATGGATGGGTAACACTTTATAACATCTTTCATTAATAAATCATTAAATTTATATAATGCTTAATAGATCATTAGTTAATATATGTTCAAAGAGTTAGAAACGTGAGATAATGTTGTTGTTAATGTTTGCTAATACACTTACTAAACATTAGATAATGTTCTAACAAATCATTTCAAGTTAAAATTCGTACAAATGTCATTAAACTTTAAATTCCATATGATCAAGGACTTATTAAAAATGTACAAATGATTTTAACAGATGTTATAAAATGTTTAAAATCTTGTATTATTTTTCCTGCTCTTGAGGTGTGATGGGGTAAGGTTAGGGACAGGTTTGGTGGTATGGGTAGGTTTAAGGGTTGGTTAAAGGGTCAACAGTGAAGGCTACAGGGGTCAGTTTGATTACTATAAAGGAGCACGGTTTAATCTGTTTATGTTATATTTCTTTTAAAAAATGGTTTGTTTTCCCCTGTTTATTTATGATTTAAGGGATATCCTGTTTAATGATATAATGAAGAGTAGTATACTAATGTGAGTGTTGAGGCAATAAAAACTTTTTTTTTTGCACTAAGATTACAATCTGTTATGTCTTTTGCAAGCATTTAGCTAAACTTAACCAGCCACCCTTTACACAAACCTTGTTATATTAGCTAAAAGTCCAATGACCATAAAGATGCTAAATGATGTAATCGTTTATGAACATTTACAAATGATGAATAGTTTCAACTTTAGATTGGCTACTGCAAAAACATGAACACAGATTTTGGGACACTTTTTACCATTGAGATGACTTCTCATAAAGGTATTAATGATTAAACATTTATAAACATTTGCAAATGATGAATAGTTTCCACTTTAGATTTGCTACTGCAAAAACATGAACAAATAATTAATAGATTATACATTCACATTTAAATTACAATTAATAGATTATTTGTTAACATCCAGGGCTCGCAAAATTTCAAAATCACTGGTAGCCCTTTGTGCAGGTACTCTTCAAATTTTGGTAGTACGAAAATTAATTTAAATATTAAATAAAAAACAAATTGTAAAAAAAAATCAGATATGAATTTAAATGTCAATCAAAAATATTTTCAATACACAGATATCAACAAATATGAAGAAAGGAATTTTATTTCACTTTACAGGGTATCTGCAGAATTTATGACCCATTTTAAGAGCTGCACAAGTAAAATAAACACAGTATGAGTGGTGTTGGACAATGTCTGTGGTAACATACAGTACTGAGCCATAAAATCACATGATTTACAGTTCATATACAGGTTTTCACAAAAACAAAAATCTTATACAACAGCTTCTCAACATTTAGACCATTTTTATGAAAAGGGATAAATCAAGCATATAAATTGTTAATTTAAATTATGATTTTTACAAGGCACATTAACTTCTTTCTCATTTACAACTGGTTGGGGTCAGTATTCTGTAATGAGCAGTCCACTGAACGGCAAGTTGAAGAACCCAAATGCAGTTTTATTTAACAGAGTGAAATCCAAAATCCAAACATAATCCACACAGAGACTTGACTTGAACAGAGTTGACTTGGCATGGAACAGACTCATCGACAGCAGCTTACATACATTCAATACACAAGGAGAGAGAATGGCAACATGAGGGCTATTTGTATCAAACACTATGGGTCACATGACAAGAATCAACCAATGAGCAAATATTCTGAGAGTCACATGACAGGACAATAGAGTCTCTGTAGGCGGATCGGCTGTTAGCAAAAGCCTATAGGATTTTTCCATAGGCTTTTGGATTATCGCAAAAAATAAGCTCTGTGTTAAACCATAGTTCATGAAACGTACACGTTTTGTCCATCAAGATAATCTTCACAAAATAATATAACTTTGATGAATTTTGAAGCCTACATAAAAGCGCCAGAACTTAAAAGCTAAACTTAGGCTATATATTCTAGGAAATCCTCATGCTTTCTAACAGCTTTATGTGGCCATAAACCTTTAAATTTAACGTGGCTTTAAGCATTATGCATCTTTAAAGTTTCACTTTCACCGTGATTAAACCGGTAAATGTGGTGTTTACATGGAATAATCGTAATATGAGTTTACCTTACGAATTCAGAGTCTCCGCATCAGTAGGAAAGCGATAAAACAAGCATCTTCCATCTGAAGACTTGTGTTGCATTTCAGGGCAAAACAAAACAAAAAACATTGTCGACCAACAATATAAAATGCGGGAAACAATTAATTGGTTATTCTACAATTAATTGTATTACAAATTATACTACGACTCGAAAATACTGTGAATTGATAAACTGTTCGGCGTGATGACGTTTAATGTCTCCGCCAGCGCCATGTTGTCCCATTTAGCAACTTGTTAGCAACCGTCTTTTTTAAGAAACGTAACAATTTTTAAAAATCAAGAGTGGGGTGTAACTGGTGTTTTATGTCGTAGAATAGAATGTTAAAATATCTTGAGCCTGTGTGCACCACGGACCTTATTTTAGGGATTTAACCGAAATCCCATTCAAAAAACCCTTTGACTCTGGGACGATGGAACCTGAAGTGCTAAAATGCTAACTTATCGCTTCTGGGTTTTTGCCTACAAAGTGACATCATAGTTCCACCACTTTATAACCAATGAATAAATACACACATGACTATAACAACCAATCAGAACTTGACAGAAATACATGAGCGCAAGGGAAGCATGACACAAACAGCATGACTCAAATTACAAAATAAAAGACATGAAAACAAGAACATGAAACAAAACCCAAAACAGACCTTACAATGGCTAATTATACTTGGGTGTTTTGTTCATGACGAGTCTTAATCAGAAAAAAAGCTGCAAAAAATATTTTATTAAATATTTACTAGAAAAAGTCCATTGAACATATGTATATAGGACTTCTCTCAATTCAACAATGTGCTCAGTCTCATTTTCAGAAGATTCTACTGCATAAATATGCAAGTATTGTGAGGGACAAATGTGGAGAGGTAGTTATGAAGTGTTGACAACCAGGATGTGAAACCACTTTACCCAGCATGCAGTTAGTAAACAG
The DNA here is from genome assembly GCF_018340385.1 of Cyprinus carpio. Taxonomy (NCBI): domain Eukaryota; kingdom Metazoa; phylum Chordata; class Actinopteri; order Cypriniformes; family Cyprinidae; genus Cyprinus; species Cyprinus carpio. The sequence continues at coordinate 19,319,715 of NC_056589.1, forward strand.
GGAGATTAGCTAGAATAGGACAAGGAGGTTACTATAAAAATAAAAGTATGGTAAAAGAGAAATAAATAAGCAGCATTTTTGCATATTGCTCCCATATATATTAATAAGTTCAACAAGAAATCTCCATGTCATGTTGTTTTATTATTTATTTCTAAGAATACGCCTGATCACATCCAACATTAACCATTACAAATGGTTCCATTGCAAATGCCTATGCTTGGGGCGAGAGCTATAGCAAAATGTCTTTGGATGTGTTTTATTTGTCTTTTATTATTTAGTTATGGAATAACTGTAAAAGTGTCAAAAAAGAAGGGCCGCTTATAAAGCAGGAGTCAGAAGAAACATGCACAAGACCCCAGATTCTATCTGAAGTCCTTACACAGTAAAATGATGAGAAATCAATGTAGCATTTATGAAAGGTTAGAGAATTGTTAGTTAGCCATTAACAAAATAATATGAATATTAATCAGATTATCAAAGAAAATATCATCATATATGTTGATGATATAGGTTAAATTGATCATACATATGGCAATTTGCTTACATTTATTTTTGATTAAAAAATGAAATGAAAGTGCCCACAAAGAAATAAAGATAAAAACCAACTTTGGGCCATTCTGATTAAACATACTCAAATACTTTAGTGCTATACATGTTGGGAAAAATGTATAAACAGTTCGTTGCATATGCACTTTTGTGAATCTCTAAAGATTTTAAGAAAATAAAGGAGATTATTTATAAGGTTTTCAAGCTGATATCAGCAAACTACACTTCTAGCTGCACAAATGTATTGAATAAAGAAACTTCTTTTCACATTTTGTTGATTCAACGTAAAATAAATGAATTCAGCTGTTATCAGAAACATAGTAATGCTGTGTACTGTATAAGATCCTTATTAAAATTCATAAATAATTGTCATAAATAATTAACAAAATTCATAATTGGTCAAGTTAATAAGTTGAACACATGCCCCTGTTACTTCAGAATATTACAGTTCACTAACAGGAGGCAGTTAGAGACATTTGAGTTTACTACAATCTCAAAACAAACCTCAAACAAACTCAAACAGAACAGCATCTCTCAGCATATCTTATAGCGCTGACAGAGAACACCTTTATCTTTTTAAAATTACATTGATTGTAGCATTTATTAATTATTTACACAATCTTGAAGAAATTGATTAGAGCTTGAAACTTTCTTGAAAATCACTTAGAAAGTTTCAAATATACATGTTTTGTTATGTTCAGCTGTGATAATAGAGCAATAATGTCCATTAGGAAACCATGTGATATGTGAAGCTCTCACCTCTTTGATGGATATCCTCACTGACAGGACAGCAATGCTGCATTGTCCAAAAGGCTGTTTTTAATGTTTCTGTCTTACACCAGTGCAGCATTATAAGGTCAGTTCAGAGAAATATCCGTAGTCTTTCATGACGTCTCTGTGTTGAACTATTCCCATATCCTGTCATTTCCACATTATTCCCTGTTACCATAAAGACAGCGTGGAAATACCGGAAACTCTCCTTTTGTCCAGTTAGAAAGCTTCCTGAAAGAAGGCCCTGGAACTTTTGCTCCCAGATGGGTCACTGCGATGGGATTCTGCCATTTCGTCCAAGGCAGGAGTGTAATCTCATACAAAACCCAGCTTAACTGAGGAACGATGACATTTTGGACAGCCCTTTGTGCCGTTTGTCTGCAGACACCTGCATGTGAGAAAAGAACAGTGAGCGATATGATAGCTGATGGCCACAGAGAGTAATAAACATACAAATACATACTTGAGGTGGAAAATGTGAGAGCAGGGCAAGGCCTGCAGCTGCTGGTTCTTCTCTCCAATAGACTCCCCACACATGCCACAGTAGAGCTCTAGCTCTTCCACACACTGCAGGAACTTCACCACCTGCTCTCTCAACTCCTCCTGCTGCTCCTTACAGCGGTAGATGCCTTCACACAGACTGTGCACCTTCAGGATACACAGCTGGAAGAGAAGTGCACAGAGATAGTCAAATACAACGCTAATGCTAACACTATTAGAGAACGTGTCTTTATCTTCCGGATTTAATGTTATGTCATCAAAGCGCCACTGCTTCACTTGAAAAAGAAATGTTCGTCTATTATTCTAAAATAGATGCATCACCTTGTTTCCAGTTGCCTTGGCCAGATCATGTGCTCTTTGCAATGAGTCCAAAGCCTGTGACAGTATTCAAATTATAAAAAAATTATCATAAACTGATGCCATTTAATATTTATATAAAACATCGATCACAATTGCTCATCTATACAATAAAGGTTTCAAAAGTGTCTCTTCATAGTGATGCAATAGAAGAATAATTGTGGGTTCCCCAAAGAACCTTTCTGTGAATATTAATAAAAATAACCATTTTAATTAAAATTTTTAATAAAATTAAAATAACCTTAAAATAACACATTACATCTCAAGCAAACCCACATATTAATGTAAAAAAGCTTCTAAATGCCACAGTAGAGCTCTAGCTCTTCCACATATGGGTGTTAAAGCTTCTTCGTGGAACCATAGCTGCCAATATAGAATCTTTATTTTTAGGGAAACTACACAATCAAATCAGTTTCCTGACCTTATCGTATTCCTTCTGCAGAATCCAGCACTTCCCCACACCAACGTTGATGGATGCTTGTCCAAGGCGGTTGCCAGTCTCTGACATTATGCACATGGAGGACTCATAGCGAGGGAATGCTTTCTGTATTGATGGTGAGCACACAAAGAAAAGCGTTATTGCTATAAGCAACACTTATGACACTCTTGGTTGACTATTTTGCAATAGAACTCCAAGATTAATCGAAAAAAAATGGTGCTGCAATTAATTCTGAATAGTGTCAGTTACATTATGCATATTTAGTCTTTGCATCATTGAACATTGTAGCTAATTATAAACAACTTGTTTCAAATGTAAAACCTTCAAGAATGTTATATAGTAATGTAAATGTTATAAGTAAAAATGTACTAAACACAATTCAGTGCTACAAGAAATAATTGACGATTATGATGTTGGTCATAACTGTGAAGCACTATTCTCCAATAATGTGTAAGTGGGACAGTGAAAAAAATTGTTTGTATAAAAGCTATGTGCTAAATGTGCTAGTAATAGCAATATACTGAAAAAAAGTAGCAGAACTTACATCAACATCTTTCTGACAGCGATGAATATCAGCAAAGTTAAGCAGACACAATGCCTGAAGCGGCCGATCTCCATGCTGCAGTGCAATCTTCATTGATTCCTAAGAGACATAAGATCATTTCCAAACATATGTGTGTGTTGTCCTCCGCAGTTTCACAAATACTTTTCAGACAAGGACTACATAGACTACCAGTCAAAAGTATGGAATAACTGAAATTTTTTTAAGTCTCTTATTCTCACATGTATTTATTTGATCAAAAATACAGTAAGAAAGCACTATTGTGAAATATTGCAATTTGATTAACTCTTTTCTATTTTTACATATTTTAAAATGTAATTTATTCCTATGATGGCAATTCATATGATGACATTCAGTTATCAGTTATTATTCATGCTCAGTTTTTGATAATGGTTCTTATTAATATCAATGCTGGAAGAAGTTAAAAATAGATTCAAATAGAAAACAGTTATTTTTAAATTGCATTAATATTTCACAATATTACTGTTTTACTGTATTTTTTATCAAATAAATGCAGCCTTGATGAGCATAAGAGGGTTCTGTAAAAAAAAAAAAAAAAAAAAAAAAAAATATATATATATATATATGGGTTCATATAAAACTATAATTATATACCAGTCAAAACTAATTATTCAATAGTTTTGACTGGTAGTGTATGAACATTATTCCATAGTTTTGACTGGTAGTGTATGAACCAATAGACCCCATTCATACAACATATAAATAAAAAAAGTTGCATGTAAGACATCTGTGAATCACTCTTGCAGACAGGACATTGTGATGCTCACAGTCTAAAGCAATGACTAACTGTGATATTTCTCTCCTCGTCATTAGTGAGAGGCTAAGGGTAAGCTCTGTTCTTCATTAACACTCCTCTCAGACGGCACCTCAGCAGGATGGACTGGCGTATTTTTATCAGCCATAGTAAAGGGGGCTGGTTGAAGGGGCTGGCACAACTAGTCCTACAAATATCTGCACCTGTCAGTTGTGCCGTGGCTCGAGCAGCAGACAGTCAGAGGCCAGGGTTACACCAAGGGGACTGATAAATATGATCAACATGCAACATCCTGGGGGATTTAGGTGATGCTGCCTTATATTTGTCCAGGTGACCATTAACAAAAGCTGTTTCCACATTAAGATTGCCTTTTTAGTTTTTTGGTGCACAGTACAACATATATGCACCTTCATTAGTCATTTAAAAATGGTTGACGTATCATAATTAGATGTTTGTACCTCACAGCATTCCATTGCATCTGCTAAGCGCATCAGCTTCCTGTAGGCCACTGACATATGATACTGGCTCATGGCACGGTACTTGAGACTCCAACCCTTACCATAGTCATTCACGAGTTCAGCTGCTTTGCAAGGAAAGAAGAGTGCTTTCTCATAATCCTGCAACAGCACAAAATATGCAGATATGGACACTTATTAGAAGCATAAAACAAGCTGAACATAGGAACTCTAATGTATCATGTATGGTCAAAACGGCTACCAAATATTAGTAAAAATATCCACAAATTACTTAACAAATCTGGAAGGAGTCTGACTGATGCGTTTACTAGTAAGATATTTAAAGTCAATGCATAAATGCTTAATAATATATGTATATATATATTAAATACATATGAATATGAGAGTATGTAAATCAGAATGCTCAAAGCAACCAACCACTCAAAGTTGATAATTTCCCCTGTGGCAGGGAGATATAGGTCTGCTACTGCTAAAAGAGGCTGTCTTATTATTGCTCCTAGTAGTTCTGACATTCTCTGCATGCCTCTCTATCACATACTTATTACAGCAGGCCTTCCTGGGAATCCAGGGGATTTGCTCAGATCTGGTGTCAAGGTGAGTACACATGCCTATATCTAGCCACTGGATACATTGTACATAACATGTAGGCAGTTTGTTAGTTATGTAAAAACTGCTTTACTCTGTCACTAATAGACTTTAATGACTGTAGGCCAAAGGGGCATTAAACAAATACTTAGTATACAGTATACAGTCTTTGACAGACAATGAGGATACTTTGGGTTTGCTTCAGTAAATATATACACTACAGTTCTAAAGTTTGGGGTCAGTAAAATGTTTTTCAAAGAAATTAATAATTTTATTCAGCAAGGAATCATTAAATTGATCAAAAGTCACAGTAAAGACTTGCAAATGATTTCTATTTCAAAGAAATGCTGTTATTTTGAACTTTCTGTTCATTAATATCCTAAAAAATAGAATATTAGTATGATTTCTGGAGGATCATGTGAAACTGAAGACTGGAGTAATGGCTGCTGAAAATTCAACTTTGCAACAGAGGAATAAATTACATTTTAAAATACATTAAAATAGAAAGCAGTTTATGAGAACAATTTTGATCAAATAAATGCAGCCTCGACTCTTTAGAAAGAGACTTCTTTCTAAAACAAATCTCACCAACCCCAGACTTTTGAACAGTAGTACTTGTATACTACTAGATCTCAAACCTGATCTAAAGGCTGGTTTTTTAGACAATCTAGACTTTAATCTAGACAGAGTTGTGACAGATTTTAAAGCAGCTTAAGTATAAAATTTTTATGTTATTTCTTAGGTCTGATGACTTCACCATTATTGTAAAATGTGTAATAGTAATTAGTAGGTGTGTCACAAGCAAAATAGGAGTGGTAGCAAGCCCAAATTATATGCCTATGTAATTTTTTTCTCCAAACTTAAGTAGGTTTTAGTATTGATACCTTAAGCTGGATGTAGAAGTTGCCCAAACTGCAGCAGACCCGGCACTCCAGCATCTTGTCATCGTTGTTGTGAGCATATCGCAGGGCCTTCTCATAGCTCACTAAGGCTTTTTGGAAAACGCTAAGGCCCAGGTAGGCATTGCCCATGCTCAAACACACTTGCCCATTGAGCTGTAGGCTAACAGTGGTGCCCTGCATGTTTAAGCAGGTCTCACAATATGAGACTGTCTTCTGGAATTCACAAAGCTTCTCATTGCTGCGTGCCAGGTTCAGGTAGCCCTCCGTCAGGTAGTCCGGGTCCTCCATCTCTCTGGCTGTGTTTATCTGAGCTAGGGAGTACTAATGGATGGTTGCATGTACATGGGGACATAAAACAATAAAAATTAGTTTGTTGATAAAACTATTTCACAGAAATCTAAAACTACAGATAGTTAGCATTTAAAATAAAAAAAAGTTCTGGTGTCCCCATCCTGTTGCAACCTGATATAATGCTAGACAAGACAAAAACTTTAAATTAGAATGGTCTTCATACCACAACAGATATCAAGCATGCTTTATTATTATTATGTGAGAGCTACAGTTGTTTAAACACATCATAGTGCAAATGAAGTCTTTGCTGAACTCGGGAAAGCAAGTCCCTCTGCAAGAAGGTTTATGTCAACAAGATGCTCGGTGCTGAGGATCATATTGCATGCGTCTCTCCTTACCCTACATGTAACTATGGAAGTTACATATTATATGCATGTTCCGCATTATTCGAATTGGTATATATTTCAGTACATCAGAAATCTTCGTCACTGAGGTTACAGACAAAATCATGCAAAGCATATGCATATCATATAGCAGATATCAACCTTTAAAGGGATAGTTCATTTATTTAACCTCATTTTGTTTCAAACCTGTATGACTGACTTTCTTCTGTGGAACATAAAAAAGTCAGTGGGGTCCAGTGTTGTTTTCAACCCCACTGAATTTCAGTATATGGACACGACAGTTTTTCAGTTTTTAAAATTGTCCTTGTTTTTGTTTTCCGCAGAGGAAATCAAGTCATAAAAGTTTGGAACAACATAAAAACAATCCTTTGACAGTTCACTCCACTCCATGTCAGTTGATCGAATACATATGAATCAACTTCATATGTATTCAGGAGGATGACTGCTTAATTGGCTCTTACCTGTAGCATCTCCTTGTATTTCCCCATTTCCGAATGTGCTGTGATCAGACAACCTAAAACTCGAAATTTCCCCCCAGGATCAGATGTCTTTCTTAACACTTTCATCCAGACATATAAAGCCTTTTCTGTGTCATTTGACTGATAAAGCTTCAGTCCCTTCTCAATCTGCTGTTTGGTTTGGTCCTGACCCATTTCTGCTACAAAGTCCCTCATAAAAATAACCATCCGCTTGGCTCTTCGGTCCTCTAGGGAAGCGCAAGCGTACCGTTTTTTGTCTTTCACCGTCAACTCACCAAAACAATAGACGTGTTAGCAAAAATCCACACCAGAGGTCTGCACCCACTTGCGTCGCTGATCCACAACTCTCAGCTTTGGGTGCAAAGAGATGTTGAAGAAACTGGATCCACTGCTTGAAAGGTCTTCAGAGTCCAGATCCCCATTGCTCATCACTTTGAAAACACATAAGAATCACAAAACCATGATCTCTTGACATTAAAGATCCAACCTCAGTTGCTCCAGAAAGCCGGGAAAGAAATCTGAAGTAAAAAAATGTGACACTAAAGAAATAAGTCTCAATCCAAGGTACTGGCAATGATCTCCCAGAATATCTACTCCCTCCACACCCGAAGGGGGAGGAATTCTCTGTACACTCACCCCCCCACAAACCACCCCTTCATCTTTCCCCTCCCTCCCACTGCACTGGCGCTACAGCAGATGGCCTTGTCACTCTGGACCATGTGTCTCTGGTGGAATCCAGCTTCAGCCTCTGAAAAGATCCAAGGTCACAAAAGACGGTTATCCGTAGATCTTCCACACACCGTCAAGAGGCTCAAGCACCACGGCTGTGAAGGACTCTTAACAAAGAAGATCAACTTTAGGTAATATTCAGTCCCGAGCTACAGCAGAGGTTAGGACATCATGTGAACAAGTCTAAAAACAGCCAGATATTTCACAACGGTGAAGCAGAGGGAGTCAATGGTCCACATAGAGGGTGGCAGTTCCTGTGGGTGGGCCTTGTTAAGCCGCTTGGTGTGCCACCTCCCAGCCCCCCAGCCTCGGTGTCAGCAACTGATGCTTAGAATAGTTCACAAACTCTGACATGGTATTTGTCTTGAGTTACAGTACCGCTGCTTCTTGAAACACATCAATGGGATCGAATTGTCAGGTTCTCAACTGAACCTGGCTTTCTTCAGCCCTTCCTGCCCCCTTTACACCCAGCTTCATGGATACAAATAGGGAGTATTTAACGCCTCGCCATTCACAAGATGCCTTATCTTTCCAAAGATAAACATCTAGTGGTTGTAAGTTACGTCTTTGTTATAACACAATTCCTAAAATGCTAACACACTGCCTCAGCACATTTTGAGGAAACCAAAATATATCGCTTGAAATAAATACTTGTGAGCCTGTGCTTTTTAGCTTCTAGCTGTCAAGTCTACTTTAAAACAGAGTGAGAAAAGAAAAACACTTCTTACAAATATTTTATTATGTTTTAGGTGTTAATGTCTCCTTTAAAGGTATAGTTCACCCAAAAAAGAAAAATGTCATCATTTACTCACTCTCATGTTTCGCCAAACAAGTATGACTTTCTCCTGCGAAACACAAAAGAAGATATTTTGAAGAATGTTTCAAAACAGCATTGGACCCCACTTACTTTCATTGTATGGACAAAAAACAGACATTCTTCAAAATATCTTTGTGCTTTTTCCAGAAGACAGACAGTCATACAGGTTCGGAATGACAAGGAGGTGAGGGTGACATTATTGTAACTGTTAGGCAAATGGGAAAACATGAAATACGTAATACCTAATTTTTTAGCTTTTAATTCAAGAGAAAAATCAATACAGACATTTATTGGTCTATGACTTCAAAAGCCAAATCATTGTAACTAACAATATTCTGAACCAGCCACAAAAGTCAACAAAAATAAGCTAACTTGTGTCTCTGGCAGACAATGAATGGACTGCTTCTACATATACTGCATGATGAAGTAAAATGTAAACAGTTGTATCGAGCAACTTTCAAACCAGCTTGAAGTGGTATGAAGTTCCTGTCCAGTCACAAACCTCTGAGTTCAAAGGTGACAACAGAGAAATTAACATTAAGCGAGATAGATGCAATATGAGCAAATTTCTTGCAAACTTTCATTATGAATGTTACTTAAATGGCCCTTGACAATGGTACTAAAATATTTTTTATCAGTGGTCTTGAGGATATTTTGCATTGTTAATCTGAAAACATTTTCTTACTTGCAGATTATGTTGGCAGACATTGCACATTATCACTCATTAGAAGGTAGTTACTATATCCAATTCACAACTGTTTACACTGCAGATGTATTCAGCTAATTCAGTAAGTGCTGTGTACAGATAAGTTCTTGTGGATTAAGATTAAAGATACATGTTGTGGAATGTTAACAGAGTAAAAAGAAATTAAATATAAAGTCCTTTTGAAATCGAAATGAAAAGCATGTTGGAAGGTTTCACCAAAGCTTGACAAACTTCAATGGTCAACTGCAAATGACAAACATCACACATTACATTTGGCCTTCATTAACACTTTACGGTGTTCTACTGTGTAACACTTCGCATGACATTATAAAGCTTGTACACACAGTAACAACTTCTACATGACTGCTGTCTATTCAATCAATATCACAGAACATAACTGATATCACCATAGTACATTTATCATGGTTCAATGCATTACGTAGAACATCTCAGGCCAAAACAAACTGCCAGTTTGTGAGGAGGATTTTGATTCCCTTGATAACTGAGACAACCGACGTGGCAGGATTCAACTTCAGAGTGTTTGCATCACCTTTCTTGCATTTGTCCCTAAAAACGTAGATACATCCGTTGCAGCTGGCCACTTTCCATAGAGATGGCACGCAGCTCCACACTTCAGGGAAGCGCAGCCGAGTGAAGCTGTCCAGCAGAGGGTTATAGCACACCAGAGAGTCGCCCTCTGCCACCACAAAGATAAGGTCCTTATGGGCGGTAGCATGCATGCATCCGGCAAAAGGCAGCATGTAGGGCTTGGTCTGACACCTCTGTGTGGCCGTGTCAAAGCACTGGATAAGGCGAGACGGTTTGGTAAAGAAGTCCATGTCATTTTCCTCCCCACCCAAAAGGTAAATGGTGCCTCCCAAATTGACTCCGGCTGCACCTGACACAGCTGTGTCCAGCTGAGTGGTCTCTTTCCATATGTTGTCCTGTACTGTGTAGGAAATGACAGCGTTGGAGAGAGTGTCCTGGAGGGTCTTGCCTCCCAATGAGTATATGGCATCCTCTGTGGACACAGACACTAATGTGTGGTGCAGACGGTCCCGGGGCAGAGGGGCGCAGCGCTCCCAGTCCATAGTGTGCATGTTGCATTTCCACATGCGTCGCGGTATGGAGCCCCCTACAACATATAGATCAGCCCCATGCTTGCAGGCAGCTGTGATCTGGTGACACAAGCTGTTCTGGCCGCTGATACTGATGGCGTCGTCCTCATCACAATGAAGAGACACTGCCAATGAGTGTGTGCGTGTGTCTTCCTTCCCAATTAAGTATATGTGCACTTTTTCACCAATCTCCTAAAACACAACAAAGTCAACAATGAGCATGCAAACTAAATTATAATAAAAAACAACAGCTGTGTATTCTGCTTTGTCAATATTAAAGTGTTAAAATGTGTAAAGTGTTAAAGTGATCAGCTAGGTAAAATAATCTAGCTGGTTAACAGATATTCTGTTAGAGATATATGTATTCTGTCATATATATATATATATATATATATATATATATATATATATATATATATAAATAATTCATAATTTGTTTGTGTTAGAACCAGTGAAAATTTTGGGAGGATGAGTAGAAATCTTAACTACAGACCTGACTGAGCCAGTGAAAGAAAATCAATAAATAAACAAACCTTTGTAAATATATAACTAAAGCAGCTGAGCCCTGAATATGTTTTTATCTAAAGAATACAGAATATCAAATTAAAGAGCATTAAAGGTAAATTATTGCTTAACATATTGTGTGATACCCATTTTATCTATCACTGACCTTTAGGCTGTCTAGAAGCATATCAGAATATTCCTCTCGTTCGACTTTGTTGTGATTTATCCAAGATTCAATAGCTGCAGTTGGATTTTGTGAGCTTGGCACACCATCTAAAGAAGCAGATGCTCAAGTTAACATTATTTCTGACTCTTTCTGATCACAGTCTCTCATCTAAAGTGGATCAAATATGCCATTCGTTCACCTTTAATGATATCCACGAGAAGGCACAATGGCAAGTTCAGGAACTCTTCTGTCTGGTGCAGCTGAATCAGGTGAATCTTGGCACAGTGCTTGGCAGCTGTATACAACTCCTGGTCACTGTGTCTGTCTGCCAACCACATCACCTGAAATAAAAAAAAGTGGTTACCAGTTTTCTACGGATTCAGCTGACTTTTATCAAAGCATTTTTTGTGTATGGTAGTAAATAAAACCGAAGCTTTCACCTGGAGGCAGTTCTTGATATCCACAGTTCGTGACAGGAAGCGAGAGCATTCCTCAAACAGGGCAGTGAGCCGATACATATCAGCCATCTCATAAGTGTCCTGCAGATCTTCAACCCTTAGTTTGATGGTCCCATGGTAGATGTAGTCCACCAATGACTGGAAGACTGGTGCACTGACATCCTTCAGCTCAATATTACGATCAAAAGCTTCTCTAAGGTTAGAGGTGAACATGGACCTGAAGAAGCAGCTTTGTGCTGAGAGCACCAGGCGGTGAAGCTGGAACTCTTTGCTGTCCACAGTGATAGTGACGTCTGCAAACAACCCATCCTCCAGACACAAGTCCATGATGCTCTTCACAACACGGCTGGAATGGGAGCGATCGGTGAAGGTGTAGCCCTGGAAGTAGTTTTCATCCCCTGATGGACCTCCAACACTGTAACCCCCGTCTTCACCGGACTCCATGGCACCTTTAATCTAAAGCAGATTCACCTGAATACTAAATGAATGACTTACTGGGTCAGCTGTCTTTCAGAAGGGTACAGTCATGTAGTTTTAATTGTTGACTGGCAGGATGGGATTTGCCTTGGGATATAACTCTCTAAAATTGCTGTCAGATTAATGTAAAGCCATATGTAGATTTATTTATGAATGAAACTGCTGCTTGCCATCTACACAAAATAATATATCATATAGTTTAATAAGATATTTATAATGATTTTGCATTGATACGGTTCCACCAGAACCGACTTGGTACTTAAATCAGCGTAAAAAATGACTGAGCACTTCACTTAGTCAAATGATGTCCATCTATGATAAACTGTGCAGCTAATGCTAACTTTAGCCATCTAAATTAATGTCTGGGTAACTTTCACCATCCTAATGAATTCACAATCGAATGCAGGAGAAAACAACGTGTCAGATGTAAAAGTGTAGACAGCACATGCGCGTTATCGTTTATAAATGTAAGCATGTGTTAAATCTTTGCCATACCAGAAGACTGCTTGTAAGCCTCGGGAAGTAAACCGAACGTTTTTCGAATTGACGTCACCGCGTGTTTACGTGACTCTCTGCTGCGCCCATGTGTTGGAGGCCTGTCACTGCAATGCATATCAAAAAAATTATATATATATATATATATATATATATATATATATATATATATATATATATATATATATATATATATATATATATATATATATATATATATATATATATTAAACGTCTTCTCAAATAACTATCACTTAAGGAAAGCGTTATTATGGACTCATTGTATTTTGGTTAAAAACGTCTTAATGATGGATACACAATATCATCTTACAATTATTTACAATAAAAAGGATACAGATATTACTCACTATCACTTGTAGTCGCATTTTTACTCTCCCAGTTTGGCTCAAATGGTCTTTTTCCGCTGGTGGAAAAATGCGACGCACTAAGGACTGACTCGGGAACCACTTTTTTGTCGGGCTAAAACGGATGACGACTGAAAGCTGCGTGAATCAAGTGCAGTTTTATATTTGTGGCGATGTTGTTGACTCAGATCAAAGTTTTATGGGTTGTCCTGTGTCTCGTTGGCTTCAGGGAGCCCTGGAAAACCTCAGGTAAAGATTTTTGAACTTAACGTGAGGACATGTGCAATGCTTCTGTTGTTGTTATACACTTCTGTTTAGATTTTAATCATATGTGCAGATTTTTTTTCCCCTTGTGATCATAGTAGTAGTAGCCTACTTGATTTTATTAGCTATACCAGCGCTGTTGGGCTGCGGCACTTGCACTTCTGTGGCATGTTGGACATGATTTCTGTCAATCGTGACGTCAGAATCGCCTCATATTTTCCCTCTGCGATCACTGCTTGATACTTAAAACTCTGATTTTGTATTATTCATATTCAGTTTATCATGTCATTGCTCATATAGCACTGACCAATAGCTCAGACTTGTTTGACTTACAGCTCAAGCTGAATGCTTTCCACATAACTCATGAGTCTGTGTGCTGTCATGCAGATGTTTCAGCTGTTCTGCACGAAGGACTCGCACATCAAGGGTTTATCAGATCTGTGAGTGATTCTAACCTGATGTTTGAGGTAAGGAGGTATAGCCATAATACATTCCACATAGCCACAATTAATTTGACCATGTATTAATGTACATTAAATGAAATCACTATTGTAGGGAAAACAGATTTATTTCAAAGATCAGTTAAAAACTATAGACTATGGCAATGTGTCACTGAAATGATAAAATTTCTCTTGAATACATTCTGACACGCTTGTTTATGGGCTTTTTAATATAAAACTTAATAGACTTTATTGATTTACATAACATGTTATGCAGAAATTTATTCTACATTTTATCTCAAATTTTTCAAAAATGTCTAATTTGTACATAATCTTTATGCATGCAGATTTTATAACACTGTATTGAGAGACTATATGGAATATTTAATCAGTTCTCACACTCCAGAAACCAAATGTTATGATTAAAATCTTATGATCTAACCACAAATATAAACAAATGCTTTAGAAACAACTCAATGGGGCCCTGAAGGGCACATGGTGACGGGAAAGATGAGATAAAAGGATTCAAATAAATAAATAAATAAATAAAATAAAAAATAATAATAATCAAATTAATATATTTTTTGAATTTGCAAGCAAAACTTTTGGGTTCCCCAAGAAACTTTGCATTCACTCTCAAAAACTTTAGCATTTTCTTAAGAAATTTTTAATGAGGTGAAAGAAAAAAAAATCAATGTAGGTTTGAACACAATACTTAAAAAAAAAACACAAATGTTTTGCAAGCAAACAGAAGCTAATTTTTCCCCCATCAACACATCCATTAACAAGCTCCATACTATACAGATCAGCTCTTTTTTTTTTTTTTTATCCTAGTTCTTATGGAGAGGACTGGAGATTGATGTCGACAATAACGTTGTCATGCAGGATCAAGAAATTGCATCTATGCGACAAGGGCGAGCTTTCTTATCTCTCATAAACGACAGTATCCCAAAGACTGTGTCTGCAATGGAGAAGTTTCTGGCTATGCTGGAAGAGGAAGACAAGTCTTTCACTCAGGCCCATTTTGAGACCCTCCTCCTCGGGACTATCTATTCAGCCTACCAGGCACGAAATCAGAGGCTGGAGTCAGAGCAGCAGGCCTGGATGGATATTCTTGGTCGTTTTGCAAATAATACTTTTGTTCAGCTACGCAAGTCTTAACTAGCAATAAACATGCCATTGATTCACTTTTCACACTTCAGAAAAGCACCATATATATATATATATATATATATATATATATATATATATATATATATATATATATATATATATATGGGCCTCCTCTCGTGCTGATTAAGTAGATCATCTAAACGTGTTCCTCCTGAACTTTGTTAAATAAACATCATTTAAAGTATCATCCTGATTATTTGTACCTGGTTTATATGACTCAAAGAATAGTTTGTAAATAATATGATCCTCTTATTACACCAATAAAGACACATAACATGAAGATTTTAATGTCAAAAAGTACAAAAGTTTATTTTGATCAGAATATACATATTTAAGGACCTATAAAAGGTAATAAAACAAGTCCTTAGTTTAATTTTTGTTGTTCCAGGGTTTATATATTGACATGAGCCTGAGACCTTTAGTATCTAGTTTTAAAGCTCAGTGTATTCTCTCTCACTTTTTCTTTGCTTTTGATGTCTTGCATTCTGTCTTGCTCTTGGTCTTTGACTTGGTCTCTGTTGATGACAGCTTTTTCTTGAGTTTGGCATCATCAGCAGCTGCTCTTCTGTCTCTGTTCGTATGCTGCTGAGTGCGATGCTGGGATCTGGAGGTTCCAGGTCTGCCTCCACTGTCCTCCACTTTCTCCATTGTCTGTTTCCGATTAACACTGTTCAGTGTGTCCTCCCGGTTCCAGATCAAAATGTTATAGCCTGTAATTAAAGTTTACAACTTTCTGAATTAATTAAATCATCTATCAGTCCTGGCTACTTTGACTATAAACAGTAAATGATATTTTACCCATTCCAGAAGCCAGCACATCTCCAGCTGGACTAAACTTGTTGAGCTGAAATAAAATAAACATGAGATATTATAGTGGTGCCTGCAATCAGATATCAAGTCCACCTACGATTATATATATATATATACTACCGTTCAAAACATTTTTTAAAGAAGTGTCTTATGGTTGCCAAGGCTATGATAATTTTATGAAAAATACATTAAAAACAGTAATACTGTGAAATATATATATTTTTAAATTTACTAAAAAATAATTTATATATGTAATGGCAAAGCAGTCTTCAGTGTCACATGATCCTTCTGAAAAAATAATATGCTGATTTGGTGCTCAAGAAACATTTTTATCAATGTTTAAAACTGTACCTTTGGGGAAATCATGATAATTTTTTCTTCATTATTTGATAAATAGAAAATTCAAAAGAACAGCAATAGAAATCTTTTGTAATATTCTAAGAGTCTTCCCTCTCACTTTTGATCAATTTACTGCATCCTCACTGAATTAAAGCGTCCATTTCTTAAAAAAAAATCCAACTCCAAACTTTTGAGTGGTAATGTATATAATTTTAGGAATTCTAATCATTAACATTATATATTTTTTATATTTAAAGGAAAAAAACAAAAACATTCTTACAGATATGATACCAGCAGCATTGGGGTCTCTCAGCTCAACCACAATACAACAAATGTCAATAGTTCTCTTGTCATTGACTAATACTTGATCATCTGGGTAACGGCCAGCCACTAACAGCCAACAAATATGATGCCAAACATCCTAATCCAAAAAAAAATAAGAAAAAAAAGAGCAAAACTAAACTCTATGACGTCAATAGTCCTGGATCACTAATATGCCTGTAAACTTGATTACAACATAAACAACATGGAAAGTTTGCAGTTTAGGCTAAAGGAACTCTTACCTTGATGGGTGTTAAGTGCTGGAAGTGTCGATGAGGATGAATAATTATTTGATAAGGTTTAGACCAGTCATATGAACAATATACCCTGAGCTGGTTCCTCTGGTCTGTAGTAAGGAGCTTGGTGCTGTCTGTTGGATTAAAGTACACTGAAAAAAAAGAACATTCATTTCAATTTATTTGCATTGTACAGTTGAGAGACTTTTTTTTTTAATTACTTTTCCCCTCCTCGCTTTACTGATTATATAGCCTCTCACCAGAATTGACTGGTTTTTCATGAGGCAAATCAGCGATATAACTGCTTTTGTCTTTAATATTTCTGAGGTCCCACAGCTTGACTGTAGCATCAACAGAGGATGTAGCCATCAGCCAATCACACCGAGGGTTGAATTCTGCATGGGTCACTTTGGCTTTGTGCAGCTTCTCTTTGAAAATCTAAATGTTTTGGAAAAAATAAATAAAAATTTTAATACAATAATTTATATATACTCATATTCTTTTTTTGGCAATGAAAATTTATTTAGGTATTTCCCTCACTTACCTCATGTCCATCCAGGCCAAACAGAAGAAGTCGTCCAGTATTATCTCCAGTCACAAGCATCTGACGACTAACAGACACGTCCAAACAGCAGTACCAGTAACTGGGAGAGTGACATTTGTGGCATTAAAACTATACACAAATACATCTTCACATAATATCCAATTTATACTGGATATAATGGCAGTGAAATACACACAAATACACACACACCACCAAACCAAGTTAAAATGGCAGTGATCACACCTTTTCAAGAAGCAGAGACTTTCTGAGAGACAAATGTGGCAAGCAATCTCAGACAAATCAACAGTCGATCTATACTGCATGCTGAAAGGCAACTGTTTTTGCAGAACAGCAATATAAAATGCCAAACATAAACATGCATTATGTAAATATGTAAAGTATATTTGATTTCCCAACACTGTAGGGCAATCCACAAGAGTTCACACAAGCACTGTCCTCACCAAAGATCATGGTGGTCATGGCCACAACCTGGGGTTCGAGACAATATCTGACTTTGGAGGCCCTCAAAACTCTGCACGCTTACTGTGCCATCACCAGAAGCAACAAAGATTTTGGACACATCTGTGGGGCAGAACTTCATCCCTCCTATAAAGTCACCAGCTCCCTTCTGTATGGACACAATAGACAAAAACAGGCTTGTTATATCTACATATACTGGTAACTGCCAAACCAAGTCATGAGAAGGGAGAACTCAATAATCAGGGAGGAATATGGGTTGTACATGATTACAGATTTAGGAAATGAAGACAAACGATGTTCTTCAACACAGCCAATAACACACCAACATTCACAATACATTCCACATTTATCTTAGATAACCTGAAGTCTAATAGAACATTACGTTTAATTAAAAGCAAAATAATCAGTGACTAAGCACAATGAGTGAATGAATAATACTATTTAAGCATTTATTTATTTGTTTATTTTAAGTGAGGAAACAAACTGTGTATATCGGTAAACTATACTGCAGAGAAAAACAGTATACTGAAAAAGTGTACTGAAATCCCAAAGGTATTTGGACACTTAATTGACACCTAAATTGTATGTATGTCATTGCATTAGACAAATATTAAAACCAAGTTGCATCTGCAAACAAATGACGCTAGACATTTTTTCAAAAGTAACTTCACTTTCCTGAGTCATGTTTGCAAATTCAACTAGGAAGTGTCCAAATACGTTTTGTCTTCTTTCTGAACAGTATATTCTTCACTTCAGTTCAGCTTCATCTCACCCCCTGTATGAAAGTTCTCTTATTCAGCATATCATAATCCCACAGGATGATGTCTCCACCTTTGGAGCCCACTGCAACAGTGGTGGGATGGGTGGGATGCCATTCCAGGCAAGTGACCCTCCGATCAAAGGGACTTGCTGTGCGGTGAAGTTTGTAGGTTCCAAGTGAGCGTACAAAAGGCTCTTGCAGACACTATAACACAAGGAAGAGTTGCTGCTGTAATATTTGTAGTTGGTGGGTTCTTGCACAAATTTTCTATAAAGTACACAGTGCATAGGCAATAGGCCATAGCATATTACCATATATATTTGCCTGTGTTATGTGCTTGATATCACCTGGCGCAGCTGAGCATGGATGCTCTGTCCCAAGGAGCTTTTGTAAATGTAGTGAAGGATACTTGTTTGGCCCACTTTCTTCTGACCTCCAATACATTTGACACTTGCTTGTATGTAGGTTTCTGTACATTACATAAAAACAGTTTAGAACATTAGAAAATCTATATTTGTGACTGGTTGGTTAATGGAAAAAGTTTTTTTCTATTCATGAATGAAACTTTTTGCATATTTAAACAAAGCTGTGGAATTACTCTTAACTCGTAGATTTGCTCACCCGTTTTTGATGCTGTCTTGGCTTCTTGTTTGGCTTTCAGCTTCTTGGAGAGTGTTTGATGTTGTTCTTCATTCGGTATTTTCTTTGAATTGACGTTCTTCGTCTGCTTCGATGCGGAGGAATCTGTCCGAGCCCTCCCGCGTGCCATTTAAAGTCAACTTTCTGTTTGAAAGAGGTCAACAAAGCATGTCAAATACACCACTGTTACACATTGTAGATACGCTCCGATCGACTGGAATCATGCATTTACTTTCTTACCTGCAAATCTAAAACGATCTGCATTACATTCACCACCAGATCGGGAAATCCTCAGAGGTCAACACCGCTACTCGTGCACAGACACGTATTTTGACTACATTCAGTGACGTATGAAACCGACTGTTTTGTAATCGTTGCGCGCAATACAGAATGTATCCATTAGATGGCACTAAATGTTGCCAAGCACATGATTTTTTTTTTTTTTTTTTTTTATAAAAATGATCATAACTGAAATCAATATTTTTAGGGTAATAAAAATAATAGGGTTAGATAACCCTGTCTATTGCACTGATGCTCATAACAGCTTTATGAAAGGCTGTTGGAGACATTTATTTTCTCCATGTATCCTGAAACACAAGTGTTTAATTAAACAGCAACACATTCTTACATTTTAATTAGTTTTCATGTGTTTTTCCACATAAACAGCTTTATGTTTAAGATTTATGGATTTCAAATGTTGTATTGAAATGGTTAACTCCCATAGGCACACTTAGGGAGGAGTTTTATAGAAAGTGTTAGTTGGTGACTGGACTGTGAGATATTATAATAAAGAAGAACACTAAAGAGAAGAAGTCCAGCAGTCACAAAGAATCAAGGAACTCTGTAGATGGCAATGTTGAATGTGTTGTATACTGGTTGTATACAGGTCCTTCTCAAAAAATTAGCATATTGTGATAAAAGTTCATTATTTTCCATAATGTAATGACAAAAAATAAACTGATAAATATTAGATTTTGCAACCAACTGAAATGTTTCAGGTCTTTTATTGTTTTAATACTGATGATTTTGGCATACAGCTCATGAAAACTCCAAATTCCTATCTCAAAAAAAATTAGGCATATTTCACCATCAAAGAAAAGTGTTTTAAATACAACGCCAACCTTCAAATAATTATGTTCAGTTTTATGCACTCAAGACTTGGTGGGAATCCTTTTGCAGAAATCTGCTTCAATGCGGCGTGGCATGGAGGCAATCAGTCTGTGGCACTGCTGAGGTGTTATGGAACCCTCTTCAATAGCGGCCTTAAGCTCATCTAGAGTGTTGGGGTCTTGCGTCTCTCAACTTTCTCTTCACAATATCATTTTCTCATGCGGTTCAGGTCAGGAGAGTTTGGCAGGCCAATTGAGCACAGTAATACCATGGTCAGTAAACCATTTACCAGTGGTTTTGGCACTGTGAGCAGGTGCCAGGTCGTGCTGAAAAACAAAATCTTCAACTCCATAAAGCTTTAAAGATCACTGCATGAAGTGCTCCAAAATCTCCTGATAGCTAGCTGCATTGACCCCTGTACCTTGATAAAACACACAGTGGACCAACAGCAGCTGACATAGCACCCCAGACCATCAATGACTGTGGGTACTTGACACTGGACTTCAGGCAGTTTTGGCATTTCCTTCTCCCAGTCTTCCTCCAGACTCTGGCACCTTGATTTCCGAATGACATGCAAAATTTGCTTTCATCTGAACAAAGTGCTTTGGAAACTGAGCAACATTCCATTGCTGCTTCTCTGTAGCCCAGGTCAGGCGCTTCTGCCGCTGTTTCTGGTTCAAAAGCACACGCCCTGTGCACGGTGGCTCTGGATGTTTCTACTCCAGACTCAGTCCACTGCTTCCGCAGGTCCCCCAAGGTCTGGAATCGGTCCACCCCCACAACATCCTATACATTCAGAAAACCCCTTCTTGTTGTGCAGCGTTTTTTGCCACACTTTTTCCTTCCCACAGACTTCCCACTGAGGTGCCTTGATACAGCACTCTGGGAACAGCCTATTCATTCAGAAATTTCTTTCTGTGTCTTACCCTTCGCTTGAGGGTGTCAGTGATGGCCTTCTGGACAGCAGTCAGTCGGCAGTCTTACCCATGATTGCGGTTTTGAGTAATGAACCAGGCTGGGGAGTTTTTAAAAGCCTCAGGAATCTTTTGCAGGTGTTTAGAGTTAATTAGTTGATTCAGAAGATTAGGTTAATAGCTCGTTTAGAGAACCTTTTCATGATATGCTAATTTTTTGAGATAGGAATTTTGGGTTTTCATGAGCTGTATGCCAAAATCATCAGTATTAAAACAATAAAAGACCTGAAATATTTCAGTTGGTGTGCAATCAATCTAAAATATATGAAAGTTTAATTTTATCATTACATTATGGAAAATAATGAACTTTTATCACAATATGCTAATTTTTTGAGAAGGACCTGTACTTATCATGTCAGTCATGAATTATTAAAGCAGACACATTAAATTGATAAATATGATTTTCAAATCACTATTTGTTTCATTGTATAGGTCTTCCATGAGGATGGCATCATTTCAGGGTAACGCCACCCATCCAGCTCTGCCAAAGACTGTGTGCTAAGTCTGTTCCAGCCATAGGGTTCCAGCTAACAAATGAAACCCTCAATATTTGAGAAATTTGAATTTCATTTGAGCTTCCTACAAGATTAACTAAATTATACTTTAAACTCACTGCATTGAAGACTGAACTCTACATTACTCATGTACAGTAAAACATTAGAGAGGTTGCAGAAAACTTGAGACAGTGTGACATAGAGCCTTCTGCAAGATCAACTTAATTTTTGCCACATTCATTTAAACTTCAAACTACTTAAAATGTGCTGAAAACGTGCAAATTTTTACTAATATTAAAAGATACTTTTTAATGCAAGAGCATTGGTGCCTCTGCTGTACCACAGCTATTGATGCATGCTTGAGGTTTTAAAATGTAAAGAAATTGATTTGTATTTTATTTTTTGCAAGGTTTTTCTTATGGAAACTGTTGACGGTATGATCCTTTCACCTGGCCCTTTCTGGTTTTCCTGTTGTCATGCTGTGTGTACCCACTCGCTTCCAGCTGTGCTCATACCTTCCATATCAGAACGAGCCAGGCACATCTGCTTTTTCTTTGATTATGGAGCACTCAGCTTCTACAGCCTTGGTATCTAGGAACTATTGGATAAAATATAGTTATATACTTATGTCCTAATTAACCTAACTTTTTTGTTTATTTGTGTAATTGATCAACAACAGGGTCTGCCATCACCTACTTTTCTTACTCATTTCCAGATAAATGGATTAATAGCACTTTTCACAAATATTATGTTTCCTATAGCTGTTGTCAATTGTTTTGTTTTGGTCTGAACTCATTGTTTTGGCTGTATTTGAAATTCCAACAAATTTAAAAAATTTAAATCAATTTTAAAGTATGCACTGTTAATGTGTCCTGCCTTCTTTTGTAGATCTTTATGTGCAATGTTGAGGGTTGCACTGTTAATGAGGCCAGTACTGTTCACCATCAGCACATCTGGCTGTCTTTACTGGCTCACTTTTTGCCACACACCTGCCTGAACACTTGGCTCCTGGCAGTTTTGACTACATAGGCACAATTACAGATCCCTGCATTTCTCTTTAAACAAAGAATCATGAATTTAGATCGCATGATGCTGGTAGGATGCTTTCAAACCTCAGTAAACTCTAAACTGTGGTTCTTTAATGCATCCTTCAGATGCCACAGTCATCAGCTCTTCCACGTATTCGGTATAATTGGCACACATTTCCAGATGACTGCCATTGATCTTGACATGGCTGCACAAAAGCAGTGGCTTCATGCTCATTTGCTACCAGTCACCCTTTCAAACACAGCAGGAGCTGCATTCTTTAGTGTGGTCAGTGGACTTTGTATAGTATATGTCTTCAGTCTGGGACTTTTCTCTGCTAGAGGTGTGAAGGACAAATTAATTTGAATTGTGACATTTGATAAGCTTACTCAGGGCAGCTAAGTTAGTTATCCTTAAAACAGTAAATATATGCTGTATAAACTGTATAGCCATGTTCAATGGAAACAATTTCATGAATGGCCTGAGAAAATTTTATTTAAACTGGAAAAGTATAAGACTGTATAATTGAAGTTTGTATGTTAGATTTATGCTTTTGCAATGAGTGTGTCATTTGTGTTTTCTACTTATAATCACATGCTTAACATTTGCACAAATTCAAAGCGCACTTCCATGTTTTTGATGCACATTAATCAGATATATTATCATTTTTCAAAAGTCTTTTTGAAAACTGTGTACAGTCTATATCTTTCTTATAAATAAATCCTGTTAATATGTAAAGTTTTGTTATTTTTACTGAATAAAACTATGCAATGAAAACAATTTGATGTCTTTATGTTTTTGTAGAATATAGACTACTATATATTAGTTTATACAACATATGCTATATGCTATTTTTATATGAATACTTTTATATATTAACCGTTAAACACAAGTAGACATTAGTTGTTGGTCGGCAAAAAAAATAAAAAGTCTCCTTGTTTATTCCAGTATATCGACTCTGGCTAAAACCGGAAAGTGTCACCAGAATATCAGGCGGGGCTTAGGGCGGGACATCCGGTTGTCTACGGCGTGGCTGAGCTCGCTGATTGGTCACATTTGAAAAATCAGTTTCTGACGCAGTGGAGGGAACGTTTGAACTTCGAATTTTGTATACGGACAAGAAGGCAACGGCGTCGCGGAATTAAATAAAAACACCCAAACATGATTAGGCAAGCGTAAGTATTTAATACCTATTCTACTGTAGTTATTTTAGCACGATAACGAATTTTAAAAGGTCCGTTTATTAACATATAAGCGAGTCTGTTTTCAAATGAAAGTCTTTGAGTGCTTTTAGCAGACATTTCTTAACTAACGTTACTAAGCCTTACTCACCGCCCGTCGCGTTTACTTAACGTTATTAATCCATTGTTTGTACTTTAGGCTCTGTTCATAATCCATCTTAATGTGTTACGTTTTCTTTTTATATCAGTAGTTTGATTTTGTTATCCCTTTTATTATCAACTAACGTTATGTACTGGCATAAAGTTGGCTTGACGTTGGACATTCGATATTCGCAAATCTAGGGACCGTCTCTAAAGTTACATGCGAAACTAACTAACATGCAAGGAGAATGACTAACAGTCATGAACAGTTGAAAACTCTGTTCATCCAGGGTCAACTATAATGCACACCTTTTTGATTATATTAAAATAAACTGTAAGTCATATGGAAAAACAATTGCTACTTCATAATTATTCAAATAACTTAAACACAAATTTAAAGCTCAATAGCATTTGAACAGAATGACTCACATTCATAAAACATACTTTAAAGTGTTCATCTAGGTGTCAGCTATAATGCACACCGTTCATATTTTTCATAATTATTCAAATAAACTATCAAATGTAAAAAATTACTACTTTTCATTACTGAATGGGCTCAAATGTAAAATATGCCATAATTTAAAGCTCAATAGCATTTGAACAGAATACTGAGCTTCAAATTTGTGTTTAAGTACATTCGGTAATGAAAAGTAGCAATTGTTTTCCATATGATTTACAGTTTATTTGAATAATTATCAAAAAATATAAAAGGTGTGCATTATAGTTGACACCTGGATGAACAGTTAACAGTTGTTTTCATGACTGTTAGTCATTCTCCTTGCATGCTATTGACGTTAGAGAAGTGTATAGTAGTTTCGAATGTAAGTTTAGAGACGGTCCCTAGATTTCCGAATATCAAATGTCCAACGTCAAGCCACTTTATGCCAGTACATAAACGTTGTTTAACGTTACGTTATGTTGTTTGTTGGTAAAAATCAGTGAAGTAATGAGCAGATCGCGTTTTCCTATCATAACTCCGAAAGTTTATAGATTCTCTTTTAATCATGCTCGTTTTACTTGAACTGTAACTTACTTGTTTGTTGAGTGATGTGTGAATTTTTCCGTTTGTAACAGGAAGGGCAAGACCCCCCGCCGCCCTCCTCCAAAAAAGCCTTCCAACAACCAGAAGGACCCTGTTGGAGTATGTTGTAACTTTTTGTTCGCTTTAGGATAATGGCAATCTTGATCAGTAAGTTATATTAATTCGATACGTGTTTGGCAGGTGTATTGTCGCGCGCGGCCACTGGGTGAAGAGGATGAGGAATGCTGTATCGAGGTTATAAGCAACACCACCATCCAGTTACATGCCCCTGATGGGCTCAAAGCCAACAGAAATGGTGAATTCAAAGAGGTGAGTGCTTGTCTGC
This sequence comes from Cyprinus carpio, assembly GCF_018340385.1. Lineage (NCBI taxonomy): Eukaryota > Metazoa > Chordata > Actinopteri > Cypriniformes > Cyprinidae > Cyprinus > Cyprinus carpio. The sequence goes on from NC_056589.1 coordinate 19,344,937, forward strand.
TCTCGTTTCGCCAATTATGATTATTTAAAACACAAATTTCTTCTGATTTTGTTAGGAATTATGTCATACATCTCCAATTCTATTTGACTTTTTCTTCTGTGGGACACAAAGGTGGATTTTGTGTAATGGCTACACTTTTTTTCTATATCATGAAAGTTTAAGAGTATTAGGTTTGCCAAGCTTAAAAAGTGACAAAAGCACCATAAACGTGGTCAGTATGACTTGTTTGCTGTTTCGAGTCTGCAAAACTTTGTTGTATCTATTTGTGTGCTGCATGGAAAGGTCAAGGTCTAGCACAACATGAAAACAAAACTATTCCTTTGAATCTGATGCAGGGTTTATGTGGGTCTTGGTGTTTTAGTTTGCCCTTCCACAAATTAAGTCCTTAAATAGGTCTTGCATTGTAAAGGCCTGGTCACAGCAAGAACTATATTAGCATCCACACCAGACGATGATATGTCTGTTTATTCCAAGCGCACGCTCGTCTGCCGCTTTAAATTCTTGAGCTCTTTATAGCAGGATTGATTATGATTGGTTGTCATTTGAAGTTTTCTTTGTTCATCAACTGGAAAAATCGTACTGAAAGGGATTCCAATGATATTGTTTCTCTGTGCCTTTATCATTATAGCTGTGGTGTGGACTCTGCTATTCTTTAATATTGAGAATGATTTTTTTGAAAATCTTTATCTTTACTGTTATCATCTTTGGTGTGAACAGGCCTTAAGTCTTAAATACGTAAAGTTGTGGCATTAACATTTGAGATGAAGCCTTGTTTTCTGAGGAACTGTACATGAAGAGAATTTAAGCAAATATCTGTTAATGGGGTATGAAAACTTAAATTAAGTGTGTTGTTTTTTTAAGTCCACTGGCAGATATGTTTTTTTTTATTTTTTTTTATTTTATTTTTTTAAAGCATAAAATCACATCAAACTATCAAGGCAATACATCTTATGTCATTTTGCTTTTTAAGTAAATGCATTTTGATTTAAGAATCTTTAGACATTTGTACTGGAAAACGACACACAAAATACTGAGAAAGAACATCAGTTTTATTTTTGCATGTACAGTAGAAGTTATGGTTATTTCCATATTGTAGTGGTTGGGAACAGAGGTATTAAAGCATCTTTTTTTAATTTTGTGAAATGAATATAAGTATTATACTTTGAAGTATTGCTTATAGAACTCATTGTGTGCTTCTTGGATGTTCATTTACATGTGAAAATATTATGATCCCTTTAACTATGATGAACTATAATTGTCTTTTAGACACAATATTCCTTCAAAAAAGTGTTTGGAATTAAAACGACACAGATGGAATTATTTGAAGATGTTGCCAAACCTCTAGTAGAAGACCTCATTCACTGTAAAAACGGTAAATATACTTTTCTGTGCGCTTGCTGATGATGATGATCATTGTTATTTAAAAACTGACAGCAGTTTTCTTTTTAAACTAGGTCTGTTGTTCACCTACGGTGTCACTGGCAGTGGAAAAACTTACACAATGACTGGCTCACCTGGTCAAGGTGGGCTGCTTCCACGTTCACTCGACATGATCTTCAACAGCATAAGCCCCTACCAGGCCAAGAGATATGTAAGAAAATTCATCAAGTACTTTTATTCCGTTATGTAAAATTAATTTTCCATCCTTGAGCTTTTTTGTTTCACTCATCAGGTTTTCAAGCCTGATGATAAAAATGGCATGGAGGTGCAGAATCAGGTAGATGCGCTCTTGGACCGACAGAAGCGAGAGAGCCAGACATCTGTACCAAAGACCCCAACAACAAGGTTAATTCAAGTTGTTAAAGTTACAAATTGCCTTATCTGTTTTAAATGAAATATAGTGAGTTTATATGCTGTTCTTGTTTTGTAGGCGATTTGACCCTGAGTTTGCTGACATGATCAGTCCAGAGGAGGCTTGTAAGGCAAGCGGAGTGGATGAAGATAGCAGCTACAGTGTCTTTGTCTCTTACATTGAGATTTACAATAACTACATCTATGATCTCCTGGAAGAGACTCCTTTTGACCCAATAAAGCCCAAGTAAGTTTGCTGTTTTTGCTGTATTTTTGATTCAATAAATACAGCCTTTGTCAGCATAAGAGGCTTCTTTCAAAAACCATTAAAAAAAAAAATTGTATCGACCCCAAACTTTTGAACGTTAGTCTATATTAAAACTCCAATCTAATTTGATTGGTTGTCAGTAGTAACAATTTATGGGTAACCAATACTTTTTTACTTAAATATTTAGTCAATTGAAATTTTACACTGACAGTTGACACAAAGCTGATTTAGGTTTAGTCCCATTCATATTTTTTTACATTTAGTAATGTCTATGCACTTAGTTTATAGATAAATGTATTTTGTTTTTCATTAGGTGGAATGGTGCAGGCACACCTCTGAGAAACAACATTGAGTTCATGTACGTGGCCAGTGAAATCCATTCATAGATGGACTTGCTGCCTTTTGATAATGATATTCCTTCCTTTGTGTATCTGTTCTGTGCATCCTGTCTTGTGCTTTCAAGTGCTTCTAGGGTGTCTATCTGCTTTGTCTTGGCTGTGTGTCTTATGCTTTTGTTTTATTTGCTGGTAGGCGCCCATGCAGAGTTTGAGCTTTGTTGCCTACTCTGTAGATACAGAAATGTTATCATACTTTATTTACATTTCAGACCACCCCAATCCAAAATACTGCGTGAAGATCAAAATCACAACATGTATGTGGCCGGGTGCACTGAGGTTGAGGTCAAGTCAACAGAGGAAGCTTTTGAAGTCTTTTGGAGAGGTAAGCTCATGAAGATGTTAACTTTTTTTTTTTTTTCTTTTCTTTTCTTTTTCTTTTTTTTCCTCCATAATGGTTTTGTTTGTAGTTGGTGCACAGTGCTATTGTAGTATGAGATCTTTTCTTTTCTGAACAGGTCAGAAGAAGCGCCGGATTGCAAACACGCAATTGAACCGTGAATCCAGCCGTTCTCACAGTGTTTTCATTATTAAATTGGCACAAGCACCTCTGGATGCAGATGGAGACAATGTGCTTCAGGTCAGTGCTAATTCTAATCACTTCAAGACTTTATTTTTTGGAATGAAATTTTTGTAAATATTATAAAACTAAAAATATAAATTTTAATACTAATGCCATTTGATTCAAGGTTAACCTCTGTTATTCAGATACATATGAAGTGTCTTTGGCTACAACTACTGATAACTGACTTAAAGCGCATTTTACGCCCAGCCTAGTCTTACAACCAGATGTATGTCCAGCTGGTGCAACCGGCCCCTGATCTTGTTGCTGGTTTGATGAATGTGGCATTTGTAAGGGTTTGGCACCCCCTAGTGATAAGTTTGTCAAAGGTAAATCCGATAATGCATTTGAATGAATCAAATTTATCATATTAATATAAATAAATCATACCATTCTATTTAAATTTTTACAACCCCTTGGCACCACTACAACACATTTCTGCATAAAGAAGATCTGTAAATTTGCAAAGACTAAAGTCTCAAATCCAAAGAGTTTTTTTTTTTTTATAAAAGTTAAGAGTCAGTCACTACTACCTAAAACGGCTCGTTCTAACACGGCCCCACAGGTCTACGTCACGATGTGGGAAGATTTGCATAACGCCGCCCAAATGTTCACTCAAAGAAAGAAGGCAACTTTTATTCTCGCTGTTGCCGCCGGCGTCATGTTGAGGAGACGCTGTGTTTCATTGTGAAAGTGAAACTACTTTGTTTGGCCTTCCATAAGAGGACACCGCTAGAAATCAGTGGTTAAGTTGTATTTACAACACTGTTCCGGAACAGTTCAATCCAAATATTCAGATGTGTGCAATGCTTTTTACGGAGGACAAGGACTGTTTCCTGAACCTGCAGAGTAGCCTATAATGTCTGTTTCTATAAAGTGGGGCAATAACAACTTTGCAAGGACAGTGTGGTGCTTCTGACTCGCTGTCTGTAAAAACATTTTCAAGGATTTGCCACTGATTCAAACGTGAGTTTTGGGCAGTGTTGAGTAACTGTTAGAGCTTATTGTTTGTTGTTTCTCTGATCACAAATGCAGACATGGTTTTATGTTTACGCATAAAAAGACAGTACAAGTCATTATGATCAGTAATTATGTCCCCACTGGATGCAACAAATGCCTTGTTTGTAATGGGTTTTTATTGGTTTTGTCTCATGCGCCAAGATATATCAACTATTGCATGCGCTGGGACATACGTAACTTTTGACACATGCTTGAGGCATTTGGCCAATCACAATGCACTGGATAGCTGGCCAATCAGCGTACACCTCGCTTTTCAGAACGATGAGCTTTGTAAAAATCTACACGTTTCAAAAAGGTGGGGGATAGAGGAGAAACAATGTACATTTATGTGGAAAATGTTTTTTGAACCTTAAGCTGCATAAACACATTGCATTACACCAAATACACAAAATAATGCTCTTTTTAGCAACATGATATGACCCCTTTAAAGTGTTTTAATTATTCATGAGATGTTAGTGAAATGGTTCACCCAAAAATTTAAATTGTAATTTAGTCACCCTTGTTCCAAACCCACAATGCTTAAAGCATAAATGAAGATATTTTTAATGAAACCTGAATGGTTTCTGTCTCTCCATTTAAAGTTTATTCCACTGAAACTATGACTCTTTAACAGCATCATCTGTTTGCGTGATGCACAAGATTGGCTTCCCTTTGCCATATTTGATGTGCTCTGTGCATTGATTAATGCTCTTCTGTGAATAAATTGCATGATTTAAATCTCTTAATATCGAGTGATTGTCACTATGGAAAGCTTAGATTAAACTGCTTGATTCATATGGGTTTCTTTTACAATGTCTTTATGAACTCTTTGAGGTGTTGGTGGAATGGAGGGATGGAAATGTAAAGATTTGTTAAAAAATATCTTAATTTGTGTTTAAAACATGAATGCAAATCTTATGAATTTGGTCTAATGCAAGGGTTAGTAGTAAGTTTTCATTTTTGCAAGAACTACACCTTAAACTGTGACATTTTGGCCCTACATGTGGAGATGTTAGGTTCTCAGTTGTGACAGTGGAACCACTGACAAACACTTAAAAAGATTTGTTGTTCCTTTTTCAGGATAAGAGTCAGGTGAATGTGAGCCAGTTGTGTCTGGTGGATCTGGCTGGCAGTGAACGCACCAGCAGAACCCGAGCAGAGGGCAGCCGTCTCCGTGAAGCAGGTCAGGCAGCAGCACAAATAACTAATTTTATTACCTTCAGGATTTCAGGGTTATGTTTTATATGAAGACCATATGGGTGGTTTTCTCACAGGCAACATCAATCAATCTTTAATGACTCTGCGCACATGTATTGAGGTACTGAGGGAGAATCAGATGTGTGGCACAAATAAGGTATGTGAGAGAGAAACTGACCATATGGTTGGTTAAAAAAGTTAGAAACATCATAGGCTCTCTTGACTTTTGTCCTCAGATGGTTCCGTACAGAGACTCCAAAGTGACCCATCTATTCAAGAACTACTTTGATGGGGAAGGCAAAGTGAGGATGGTCGTGTGTGTAAATCCAAAAGCTGATGATTATGAGGAGACCTTGGTAAGCAATATTACCAGGTCAAAAGGTGCATTGTTCCACTACAGATTTATTCTAGTTGCACTGACCTTTTGGTTTCTCATCTGTGTGTAGCTGGTGATGCGCTTTGCTGAGATGACTCAGGAGGTTGAAGTGGCCCGGCCTGTTGACAGGCCCATCTGTGGCTTTGCTGCTGGTCGCCGACAGAGAAACCAGGCCTTCAAAGAGGAGCTTACACGCAGGCTGGAAGATCGTGGTGGTCCTGTAGATGGAGGTATTTTTGTGTGTGTGTGTGTGCTTGCATGTTATTCTCTCACATAATGTGTGTTGACATTAAAAATGTGCATTTTCTTTAACATGCCGAATTCCATCCAAAAGTCTCATACTATTAGTTTTTTTTTTTTTTTTTGGGTAATGTCAATTATGTGATGTGTTCTGTTACAGATTCTCCAACAGTATTGAACCAACTGCTTCAGTCGTTCCCTCCACTTCCTCCCTGTGAGATCTCTGGCCCTAACGATAATGTTACACTGCCCAGACTCATTGAGGCCCTGGAGAAGAGACACAAGGTTCGACAGATGATGGTTGAGGAGTACAATAAAACTGGTAAAATCATCACTTTATTCAGAACTGTTTAAATGGTCTTTCAAATGCAATATTTTTCCAAATTTCTGGTGGTATTTGGTTTCAGCCAACATGCTGAAGTCTGTGCTTCAAGAGCAAGACAGCAACCTTCTCTCTAAGGAGAACTTCATCCAAGAGCAACGTGGTCGGCTTGGTGAAAAGGACAAAATGATCCAAAACCAGAAGAATGAGATTGATCGTCTGGAAAAGAAATCCAAAATGTTGGAGTACAAGGTATTTGCACAATCACTGAGTCAGGATTAAAAAAAAAAAAAAAAAAATTTAACCCATCACATCACACTTTTTCACATCACATTAAATTGATCAAAAGTGACAGTAGAATACATGTGTAGTGTTTTAAATTTTTCTTGTAAATCTGTTCATTAACAAAAAATGAAAGTTTCCACAAAAAAAATAAAGGGGTGGGGTGATTTTCTTTTTTTTTTTTTTTCTCTCTAGGCTTGATTGTGCTTATGGGGTGGAATCTAACATGTTAATGCTTTTGTTTTTAAAGAAACACATTATTTTTCACACAATTTACCTTTATTCCACACTGTTCTGTGCCTTCTCCTATAAATGTGCTGATCATTTTCTGCTTTTATGAAACCCCTCCCTCAGAAATACGCGATGGGCTCTGATTGGTTAGCTAGTCCAATTTGTTGCGATTGGCTATACCGCCTCTAGTGTAAATGTCCCGTCCCTCACCTCAGCGGCACGTGCTCCGTTTGTATTGTTAACAATGGCATCATCTATATTTCTTATCAATTTGAGCCCAATTGAGATGCAGAGGATATTATTGAAGAGGGTCGTGCAGAACCTGTGCAGTTTAATCCAACCACACGCCATGTATTATGCTTCTCATAGCTATGTGAAAATAAGTGTATAAATGGAAGCGTTCATTGTTTGAGCTGAGTTGGTGACCTGAATGAGAGATGCAGGGCGACGCGAGAAACTGGATTGAGAACCGCTGCTTTAGAACATTGATTTTGAAACTTGTGAATCCATTAGAATCGTTAGAAGACAGAATTGCGATTCAAATATGAATAGAATTTTACGTACACCCCTATTTTCCTTCCTCTTCTCTTAAGCAGGGCAGCATGGCCTCGCCCCCTTTGTTGCATTTAAATCGATTTTTTTGCCCCCCTACAATATTCAAATGACAAAGAAATTTATCGAAACAAGTTTTAATATAATTCTTTATTTATTATTTGCCAGTCAAATTTATAACTAAGAAGATGATTTAAAAAAAAAAAAAAGCAGTAATGTTATTACCTTAATGCTGGAAAAGACCTTTATTATTATTATTTTTTTTTATTTAATACCAGCCCATCATGCATCTAACCATCCACTCGGCGTTAAGAGCTGTTAAGATTAAAACTGGCAACTACAGTGAGTCATTTTTTTCTTATATAAATTATTTGTAAATAGAGCAGACACTACGCCGGACGCGAGAGTTGTTGTTGGTGAGCCGCACAACGAGCAATGCTGCAGGTTGCTTTTTTGGCGGATATGCTGTGCTTGTGCTGCCGCGGTCTTGTTCATTTTGTAGGGCAAAAACATCTCTCTCACTCGGCAGCAGAGTATGTGAGCGGAGTGGAGCGGCAACAATTTCCCTCCGCGCTCCGAAGATTTAATAATCACTCCACGCACACTGATACCAGAAACACAGCTTTGCCTTCACTCCAAAGCTAAAGCATTTCAGTATGTTTGAAATGTTATGTTCATAATGTAGCCTATACTAAAATAAAAAATAAAATAACAGTAGAGTTTCAAAGGGGATTAGGCTATTGTGTGCAAACTTTTCTTTTTTTTCCTACCACATGCCAAACTAATAACATTTTCAGCATTAAAAGCTATAATTGCTGCTTTCTGCTGTGCAAATTTTGTTTGTGATGAAAATAGCAGTTAATTTTCGTCAGTTATTTTATCTACAGATCGATGCATTTCTTACAGATTTCAAAATCATTCAAAATCAGACACAGATGAAGTACTGTAAGATTACATTTGTTTGAATTGCATTATTGCGAAAGCGATTGTGTGTGAATATGCTGTATCTATTTTAAATCATGCTTTAAGCCGAAAATATTCAGTAAAAGGAACAGACAAACTCCTTGAGAACTAGCCTGTAACTTCCCGCTCGGTTATTGCTGTCATTATAATCTTCTGATTTGAGAGATCCATCTGTATCAAGCTATAGCTAAATATGTTTAACGTGAATTTTTGCTAAATATGCAGTTATATTACGTGCTGTTGGCATGACTTGTACTCGTGATGGAGCGGTGCTGGAGCGAGTGAAAACCACGACGCTCCGACTTTTAAAAATTCCGCTCCTCGCTCCAGTCAAAATCACACCGCTCTACTCCGCGCTCCGGAGAAACATACTCTGCTCGGCAGCATGTCTCTATGACAAACGCACGGGGGGAGGGTTGAGCCCAATCGGAACTACGGGAGCCCTGAGTGGAGCGTTGGTGGATGTTAAAAAGAAAAAAAAACCGATTTTCATTCAAACAAAACCTATGTAAACTACACATTCGAGTTAATCGATAAAATCGATTTATCGCCCAGCCCTAGTTTGTGATGTCACAAACCTGGGAAGTAACTCGTAGTCCCTACGAGCCGTTTTTGTAGGCATTAAACTGGCAGAATTTTAAAAGACAATATCTCCGTTTGCACTGAACTTTCAGCGCCGCTATTTTGCAGATATTGTTTATGCTCAAAAAGCAACAATACACACTAACTAATGTTAAAAGTGAAATTGCAATCAACCACCCCTTTAATGGTGGTGTAAGTGATTTCTGGTAGCCAATGTTGATATTTCAAATCACCAGAACAAACATGCCTCTACCCCAAAAGGGTCTCGCCCCTATTTTGATAGCTCTGTCCCACACATACATACGCACCACAGGCAACGATTATGGTTGAATCTGCTGTATTATTATCTCCTGTATTAAACATTGTCTTACTTTTCGGACACACTTTGGGAGTTGACGCATGAAACAGACAGTGGAGGAGGTTTAGAAACTCCAGGCTTATAGTGTCTGTATCATAGCTGAAGGGAACGACAATACGTTTGCAGATCAAACAAACAAGCGAACATGTCACATAGGGCTGTGCGATTTGGGGAAAATATCTAATTGTGTTTTTTTTTTTTTTTGACATTGCGATTTGCTATTTATTTTGTTTTTTTTAATTTTGCAAAATCAAGCTTCAGCTTACTTTGTCAGTAGTGTGCAGCACAGTATGGGGATCGTTTTCTGCTGAAAAAAACAAACAATAGAAATCATCACAGAAATTCTTATGGTTTCCATTAAAACAATTACAAAATTCCTTTTTGTAGTGCGTTTTGGTCATTATTCCACTAGGATTTACTGTTGTTCTATTGTTTCCCATCTGCCAGATTACATCCCACCAATAGAATCCATGAAATACCAGTAGACATCATTATAGTTTACATTAAAGTCTAATATAATTCCCAGTATATATAACCCTTAAATCCATTACATTTCATATTGTGTTTTGGGAGGGGTTCTATTGTTTTTTTTTTTCCAGCAGGGAATTTATAATTTTATTTTATTTATTTTATATTATATTATATTATATATATTATATTATATTATATTATATATATATATTATATTATATTATATTATATTATATTATATTATATTATATTATATTATATTATATTATGGTATTATAATGGCATTACTACTTTTACGGAATTTACTTAATTACTAAATTTCACAGAAAAGGTTAGTTTATTTTATGCAAATAAAGAACTGTATTACTTCAGTAAATTATTAAAGTATTACATAGGTTACAGACTGATTTATTAATTTTTAAGCATTTGGGATTTTAAGAACTGAATGTTTCATTTCATCCAAGTGAATTTAGCAAAGCAGTTAGTCTAAATTTACACTTGTTTTAAATGCGGAGCCAGGCGTGAGGTTGCGCGCGTGCGTCTAGCCTCGTCCTTATTGCCAGATGTGCTCGTGGAGACTTGTGGTGCGGAGCCGCGCATGAGTATAACTTAGCATTACGAGACAGACTGCGTGTGTGCGGCGAGTGTAACGGCTCCTCCGTGAGATGCGGATGAGAGGAGCGAGTATAAGAAGCATTCAGAGACACAGGCTATGTGTGCGGTCTTCTGAATTGGGAATAGCGAATATTAGAATCTGTTGGGGAGATAAAATGTGCAAGATAACGTTCATATACTTATAAAAACATCTAAGAATATATTTTTTATTCTCCAGTACTGAAAGCAGAACCGATAAGGGAGTTCTTCTTGATATGTGTTGTGACGCAGCTCTTGGAAATTAACATTAACGTACCTTTTTTGTTTGGTATCTGACATTTCGAAACCAAAATAATATCAAATTACACAAGTTTTTCTTCAGTATTAATTTACCAACTATCGATCTGACCCTGTAGACGCCATAATCACACTCTCTCTCTCTCTCTCTCTCTCTCTCTCTCTCTCTCTCCCTCCCTCCCTCTCTCCCTCTCTCTCCTCTCTCTCTCTCTCTCTCTCTCTCTCTCTCTCTCTCTCTCTCTCTCTCTCTTTCTCTCTCTCTCTCTCTCTCTCTCTCTCATCTCTCTCTCTCTCTCTCTCTCTCTCTCTCTCTCTCTCTCTCTCTCTCTCTCTCTCTCTCTCACACTCTATATCTCTCTCAAACTCTCTCAAATTCACGCTTTCCGGTGTGTTTTTTACGGTGGCCGTTTATGCAGTTGGCTAGAGCAGTGCTGATTGTGGAGAACGGAGGTGCGCTCACTGTATTGGTTAGTAAGGCTGTCACTCAAGGCTGGCAGCCATGCATATGCTCTGGAACAGAGAAATATTGCGTCCACATCGCTTAGCAAAACTGCAACGTCTCAAATCGTGATTCGATTCCGACTAATCGCACAGCCCTAATGTCACATGAGCATATTAAAGTAAAAGTCAGCATATATTAGTTCTGCGTGAAAATAAGATAATTTCAGAATCATGAGAAAAATAAAAGCTTCTAATAATCTTTCTGTGTGCAAAACTTTGATAATGTAAAACGCTTCAAACAGAGCAGCTCAAAGCACTTATGCACATCCAGGGTGAAGAATGATGTGATTGAAGCAACATAAGTCACAGCGTGCTGCACTCCACACGGTACAAACAGAGAAGAGAAATGAGAGAGCAATGAACTCTAGCAAGAGGTAATTTTATGCGAATTCCCAGACCTTTATCTACACCAAGTATTATAATGGGAATATGTCATCTTGGAGAGAGAGTTTACCGTGCTGACTGTCATAAGTGAACGTGACGTGCTGTTTGAATGCTGAGCGGAGAATAACTGACTGCTGCAGCAGAAGGAAGATCAATTTCTGTAAACTTAAATTTAACAATGTAAATATAATTCTGTCCCTCACATTAAGATATGGAATGGCTTTAGATGATATAGGCTCTACAGTGCATTAAAAGCAAACTGGTGCTCTTCTGTTTCTTATGGTGTATGACTCCCCCTATATTTATGCCTTAAAAAAAAGCACAATCGCGGTGGTTAGATCAAATAATCACCTATTGGCCTATCTGTAATGCATCTTCGATATGTTACACTCTATGCAGATTGACATTCTACAGAAAACCACCAACATCTATGAGGAGGACAAACGATCTCTACAGCAGGAACTGGAGAGCAGAGAACAGAGGCTGCAGAGGGAAATGTCTGAAAAGAGACGCATGGAATCACGCATGCAGGGCATCGTCACTGACGCCAAGCTCAAGTGGGAGAAGGAGTGTGTGAGTGTCTTCCCATAGACCCTATATATGTGAAACGAGACTTTTTAATTTTTTTTGTACAATTTCATTTGTTAGTGGTGTGATACATGCAAGATTTGTTTTTGTTCTCTATAGGAGAGGCGAGTAAATGCTAAGCAGCTGGAAATGCAGAATAAGCTGTGGGTGAAGGATGAGAAACTCAAACAGCTCAAAGCCATAGTGACTGAGGGAAAGACGGAGAACCAGCAGCCAAAGCGGCCGTCCAGAGAAAAGGACAAAGTGCCTGCCAAGAGATCTGCTTCCCCATCACCTGTTCCTGTACGTTTAACTGACATGCGTTTCTAGACCGCTTGGCCCTGAGATTTATGCCTAACCTAATCCACAAACCTCATCTTTATATGTCCATTCATGGCCTGCTATGCTCTGTGTCTGTGTGTATAATTACCCTGTGCACTTTTTTTTTTTTTTTTTTTTTTTTAACAGATTCCCACCTGTTTTTAATGCCATTAATGCTGTTTTTAATGTACTGGTGTGTGTTGCATGCAAACCATGTGTGTACTAATCTCATGTCGCTTACAGTCTCCCTACAATGGCTCTCAGTCATCCCTCTCCTCCCTGGAACCCATATATTACTTCTCTCAGACGATCAGGCCAGATCCTCACTTCCCCAGACCAGGCAGTGTGTCTGTGGCCTCCTGCATCTCTGAGTGGGAGCAGGGTGTCCCGTACTCTCGTAGGCAGGGTAGCCAGTCACCTCCAGACAGTAGGAAGAGAGCTCAGGGCCTTCCTGACAGTCTTAGAAGGAGGAGAGGCAGGTGTTGGGCCAGAGAGGTGCCTGTCCAGCCAGCAGAGGTAGATCTAGAGGAAACGGGTCACTGGGTCAGTAGAGTATCTTGCTGTAGTTATAGGTAGAGCTTCAACAAGACACTAATATAGACTCATTGTAGCCTAATGTAGACATTTTTATCTGTTTCTCAGCTGCACTAATTATTACCCAGAAGATCTATATGTAAAATAAGTTATTATATGCTGCTTATTTTAACCATGTAATGGCTTTGTTTTGCACTTTTACACAAATAAATTTGAGTTCATCTTCTCAATGTCATCTCTTACTCCTGCGCCTAATTGAACTTGTCTAAAGTGTATGAAAAGCAATTGAATAATGTCATAGGTTGTGTAAAAGTTGAAATTGTCAACATTTACAGCTTTAATATCTGCATACTGAAAAGCGCTTTTTTTTTTTTTTTTTTTTTTTTTTTTTTTTGGAGCTTGTTTGAATGGGAACGTATCTTCAGCTTTTTTCTTTCCTCTTAACAGCTTGGGACATTTAGTTTAGTAGAGACTGACTAACACTTCAGCATGCCTAAGGACCGCCTTCTATTTGTCTTACTGTGCTTGTGTTTCAATTGAATAGACTGGGCCGCCGGTCCGGCCTCTACACAGACGCTCACACTCCGCAGGTGGGGAGAGGTGGGTTGATCATAAACCCACCACTAATGTGGACCTGGATACAGTTCTGCAACCAAACATCCCCAATGCCATCAAAGTAAACGCTCCCAATGAGAAAGCTCTGTCCAAGTGTGACAAGTACGTTCTGACACACCAGGAGGTTGCATCAGATGGAGAGATTCAGACCAAGCTAATCAAGGTAGCTTCCTTTTTCAAGTGGTCTTGCTCCTGGTTTTGGTTGTCAGCTGAAACTAAAGTTTATTTTTTTTATTTTTTGCTCATTATCAGGGTGAAGTGTTCAAAACTAGAGGTGGAGGACAGGCTGTTCAGTTCACGGATATCGAAACGCTCAAGCAGGAAAACCCTCTTGCGGCCAGGTAATTGTATGACCACCAATACAATTCAAACTTGGCAGCATGTATTATTTCTAGGTCTCATAGTGAATGCTCTGTATTGTTGTGCTCTTTGATTGTAGCCGTAAGAGACGATCATCAGAGACTGGCCCGGATGGTGAGCCTATGGAAGGAAACTGGACTGATGTGGAGACAAGGGTAAGATTACTGATATCCTCTAGGCAGGTGCAGGCACTGCACACTTAAAGACTTAAATGCCCATATTTTAAGGTCAATAACTACTTTTTTGGTATTTTTAATGGGTGGGAATGCGTATACATTTTATAATATAAATGTTTGTTTCCTAACCCGTCTCTCTTCTCTAGTGCTCTGTTGCCTTGGAGATGAGAGCTGGCTCGAACCTAGGACCTGGATACCAACATCACGGATACCCAAAGTAAGCTCTTTATTTGCGTACAGTTTCACTTGTCTCCAGTCACTCTGGTGAAAACCAGCTTTTTAAAAAATGTGCCTCCATTTTATTTTGTAGACGCAGAAAGCCTTGAGACTGCTCCAGTATTGCCATCACAGCAGAGTCCTTTCCTCTCGAAGCCTCTTATCACTGTGTGCAATAGCAAATTCACTTTATAATATTTAACTTTTTAAAATCCTTTTATGGAAATTCTTTTTATAGAAGACTACACAAGTTCACCAAAGCTGTTTTTGTACTGCATTTTCTATCAGGGTGTTGCCATGTAAAATTCACATTTGGTGTAAGTGTGGGTCTGGGTGGGTTTCAAAACAAATTGTTACAAAAGTATTGTTTTCTAACTGTCTTAAGCACATTAGGTATTTGTATTTTTTTTTTATTACTTTTATATATATGTTAATGTATACTCTTGCATGGGGGCAGTTAGGACAGTCAAAGTGTTTGCTGGTGTTTCTTTAAAAATCCTTTAATAATAAAAGTCATTTTCATGACTTGAGTAGGCAGCACCTTGGAAAAGCACTCATTCCATGTAGTTTCACTTGTATGATATTGCTGCAGACAAAACTGTTAATAAACAGCATTTGGTATACTTGTTTGGTTCATATAGTGGATTATTTTTTACATTAGCTATTAAGTTTTTTGTTTTGATCCATTTGTAATGGTGTAGTTATCTGAGCACTGTGGTTCTATAAGGAAGCAGTAGATGGCAGCAGTGTTTAAAATATAGCGGTTATGTGTTTTCATTCCTAAACCAAGCTGGCCATGGGTAGTATTATTGTTTCATGTAGACAAAGGATACTTTAAGGTGATGTAGGAGACTTGTGAAGTAAACAGTGAAAAATAAAGGAAAAAATCAGAATGGTATTTTTTTTTTTGTCATCAAGTTGTAATTGTTATCATGTAAAAGGTGTGACTTAAGTTATTTCACACTAATTAAAGTGTGAATCTTATATGCATAAAATACTGGCCATGAAATTAGATTGAGCAATTTTATTTATTTTTTTAAATCTCTGTTTAAATGTTGTTTCCATTACAAAATATTTTCATAAAATATCATTAATCTGAGATGTGGTGGAAATTTCATGTTTAATTGTGTGTGCAGTGACTATTAGTAGACAAATAAAGTGTTTTCAGAGCTGTTTAGTCCACAGCCAGTAGTTGAAGAAACTCTTGGTACCCTATTGACTTTCCTCTGACCTACAAGGACCAATGTAAGACTCATTAAGAACATAAGTTATTAGCTACAAAATATCTTTGTCGCCTCTGCCTTAATGAGCAACAACATCCACGTCATTATAATAGTCTAAAATCCAGTCCAAAAAAATTAAGTAGATTTTTTTTTTTTATTAAATTAAGTTGATTTAAGTCAAACAATTGTATTTATTAATGCATCACTGAAACACATAAAAATCCTTAATTCACACAGACCTGATGTGAATGTGCCAGACAGTATGTCACCTGTGTTACTGAAATCATGCATTATTGTTTGTTCATGACCACAAGTGTCATGAGTTTGCCTAAAACAGATTCCGAAAGCTGTTAGCACTTGATTTGGCCATTTTCACCCTATTTGGTGAACACTAACAAAGAAAAACTTTAGAAGTGTTTTCTTTGTTGGAATTTGAGTTGTTGAGCTCTTTGTGTTTGGATGGTGCCATCCTTCTTTTTTTGATGAAATATTTAATACAGTATTAGTTTAACAAAGACACTGGATCAAAATAAGAATAGTCTAACATGAAACTGTTTACACATCTCCCATATATATGATATAAACACAAACATTTATGCACGTCTTCATGATGGTATGAATGAGTTATTCAGTTGTTGGATCAGTTGCAGAATACACTGTAAAAACACCAATTTCTGAGGAAAATTAAGCTCCCCCATGAGTCTTCTACAGTACTTTACACACTAAGATTGTTGAATTATATTGCAGAAATTGCTTTTGTGCTTAGCATAATAACTAAACGGTTAAAAGGTGGTAAATGGTTATTATATAAAGTCATTGGCTCAGGTTTTCTTCCATCAAGCTTTCCAAAATATAAGACTACAGTCATACTGCATGTATGTTATCATGTTCTTTGGTGGGTTACGGTTGGTTGGGTTTGGTTAGGAGTAAGCTGTTAGAGGGTGATTGAGTGTTTGCTGCTTTGAGCAGAAGCAATTTTGTATCAGGATAAAAAGTGTGCCTGTGCGTACAGGTCAAGGGGATCGGAGCGGCAGCAATTCTGCTGAAGTACCTGAAGTGGACCATGTCTAAAGAGTTTGGAGCCCAGACATTCCATTTCAAATGAGGCAAACTTCCTCCAAAATATTCCCCAATATTTCAACTTCCTTCCTGGATTTACCTTTTGATTAAAAAGATTGCTTACAAGGCCCGAGCTGCAAATTTAATTTTGAAAGAATTTCTACTCATTCCCACAGCAATCTAGTGGACATTATGCAAAGGTTTTTCTACTGACTCAAGGGTGTTTTTGTAACCGAGTCTGCTCCCATGTCTTTCTGCAGTGCTTGGGATTTCTTTTTTTAGCCAAGAATAAAAACATAGTCTTATTTCAGAAGATTAAACTATCTGTCCATGGATTGTACAATAACTGTCCTCTGTGACAAATCTCAAGTCTCAGTTCTGTAAAGAGAGCAGCTCATTGGCCCTGTTTCTCTCTCTATTAGCTCCACAGCCAAATCCTGATGGTGGATATCTCATCTGCTCCTCTGACTCTATTTCAATTTGGAGGCACTAGAGACTGACCAACATGGAGCGCCTCCAAGAGAGGGTCAAGGGCTCCAAGCAACGAGCAGATATTAAACTCACTTGTGCAAGCCATCAAGTGCTCTGCTTTTTGACCATACGCAGTTTGATGAGCCACACTACAATATAATCATTTGGCTCGGCTGGCAATGGCTCTGGAGGGAGAACGTTATACTATGATAGAGCTTTAGATTACTGCATTAAGATTATGATCCAATGAAGTGAGGGAAAGAATAAGAGAGAGATGCATGAGCAAGACTAGAAGACAACCACTCAGAGAGCACCTTGCATGAAAATATAGCTATTTCATTTTCACTTATGCTCTGGTGTGAAAAGTACTATAGCACTGTAAAAAGCCTTCACTATTATGGTGAGCTTATTGATTTATGCATGATGTAAGGTAGATTTGAAAAGCAATTTTATGATAGTTGCTAGTAATGTTTCCTTCATTAAAAAATACTCATTAGTAAATTAATAATTTTAAATTAAGGGGATTGTCTAATGGGGACTGATGTGTTGCAATTACATGAGTCTACTACTGGCTGTATCTCAGCAATCTCCTGTTACTGTAACTTTCATTTCTAATATAAAAGAATCACGGCTGACAGCAAATATGCAAACAATCAAACAAATAAATAAAATACACGGGGAAACATGGTGAAAAGCTCATTGAATATATAAATAAAATAAGTGTACCTTTAAAGTAAATAGTCCATTTGATACTCAAAATGTTGTTTCAAATTGAACCTAGTTTATTTGGTCTGATAGGATTCTCACTGCAAAAACAAAACAAAACGTAGAATTTGATATTTTGTTTTTTATATATTATTCATCACAAATTAATTGGATGGTTAAAAATGGCCTTAACGTACCAGAAAACAGTAAGACCTGAATGTGTATTTCCTAAACCAATGCAGAAATGACTTTAGCCAAGTGACTTAAGTGGAGGAGAACAATGATTTAAGCAGAAGAACTCGTATTCTTATATTTTGATTAAAGATCACAAGCATAAAAAGTTGTTTGCAATAATGTGCACAAATGAATCACAAAGTAAATGATTTTGTGTTGACAAAAGAAGTAAAAGTCCTTGAGAAATTAAATTGGACCATGCCAGAGGAGAACTACTTTCCAGAATGAAACAGTAGTCATTTGACTCATTTCTAAGGAAGATCGTTCTTTTAACAAAGTGAAAGTGATTCTCTATTTAAGTGCTTAACCTGCAGAATACACAATAAAGAAATACTGGAGAACTGCCTGCTTGAATTCACACTAATTAGTCAGCTTGGCTTTTCAAAATAAATGATTGCATGGTTTATCTGCCATTTGGATGATTAATTCCTGCAAAGAGTCTTTTTTTTTGTCTTCTGTGAGTCTATCACTTGCCGCAGGAGAAACGGACACAAAATAATTTATATTATATATATAGCCGACTGAGTCTGAGACTGTCTAATGAGCTTCTCAATGTTTCTTCACCACACCGAACCATTACAGATGCAAATTTCTTCATGTTTATTCTGTGCGTATATGTAATCAGCATGTGCACTCAGTTTATTTTCTCATTAATGCAATTTAAATATTCAGTTTACCAATAACCACTCTTCTCCCATTTCAACCAATGCCACAGATGCAGGTAAAATCATGGCCTGTTGACTTGATCGACCTTTGGTCTGACAGGTAAACTAGATATCCTTGAGCTTCACGTCCTGTGATGTCTGTGGAATCATCTCTGGCGCACAGACTGTTGCTGTTTTCCCAATTTTGCCTGATGTTATGTATTATGTAGACACTCAAGGAGTGGATTGTCAACACTCAGTGTTTGGCATTATGCAGTGGAAACCTTCCTTCACATGCTGTAAACAAGGCTGCCATGCTGACTCTGTTAATCATTTAACCACCGGCACAAAGGCTGGTTATGGTGGTCAGCTGAGGCGGTTTTCTAGCAGCCTTTTAGCTGAATTAAATGAGGGGGGGCGTTTTTTCTCTCTCTCATATCATGGTGGCAGCTTCCTCTCAGGGGCGATGAGGTTTAGAAAGGCATGTTGTGGTTGGTGGCGGTTGAACCACAGATGAGGCTGCCCTTTAAAGGTACATATACCTATCTGATGTGTCCTGGGGAGCAGTCACTGACATTAAAACTCAATTAGTGGACAACTCTGTAAATACTGCATGAGCCCGGTGCTTTGCTAATGAAGGCCCAGAGCAGGGTTCCCACTCTACATCTTGATATGTCAGGACCGTGGCTGCGTGTGAGCCAGTGTGTCAGTCCAAAGGGATGTTAACATGCAGATGAGTGTTGACTGTCGGGTGCAACTGTCATTCAGCACGTCTTGTGCCTTCCTCGGGGTCTCATCTCGCTTTACTGTGGTGCTTCACTCCACTTTGGTTCCTGCTCATCATCATGCATACCAATACGCAGGGTAAATGGAGATATGTGTTACACCAGGTCGGTCTACTTTGCCTTGTACTGAGGCACGTTCAGAGCGATGACGGAAAATGTGTTCTATATCGCCTGAACTGACTATGCTGCATGTGACCATCTAATAATGCTCTGTTTTGATTTTTTTTAGTTTCTCATGTAACAAAAACGGTGTGAGTTGAACATTTTTCACCACACTTTTTACTCATTATTAAATGGATAATTAGTCCAGAATTTAAATTGTCATTATTTACTAAAACCGTATACAGTACTAACTTTCTTCTGTGGAACAAGTTCTGCAGAATGTTGGCTACTCTCTTTTTGTCATTATAGTGAATAAAACTATTACTGGAGTATGTTTTACAAAAAAAAAAAAAAAAAAAAAAAAAACTACTATTTGAGTCTTTTTCCTTCAAATTTGACATTTGTGTTACTTGTCGATTCTTTGTAATTATTTGTGGATTTAAAAAAAAAATACTTGAAGTATTTCTACTTCAAAATCTCACTATAATTCAATGTGTTCTGATTTTTTGTAATTATCTGTAAAAAAAAATTCTAGAAATTTCTGAGTGGAAACTCTTTCTATATTTAATTTTTTTTCATTGTAGGAACCAGAGGTCTGTCAAGCTCCAACAAAAACACCATAAAATAGGGCCATATGCATTATATTCTAAGTATTTGGAAGTCATATGATAGCTTTGTTTGAGAAATAAAATTCATCTGGCCTGATAGCCGTGGTCACTATTCACTTTCACTATGAAAAAAAAAAGCAGCTTGGATATTCTGCTTTAAATAATTAATGACATGAGGGTGAATAAATGTACAGAATTGTCATTTTTGGTTGAAATATCCCTTTAACAGATACTGGTAAATATTATTTTATGGAGTTAATGGGTGCCTGCCAAACATCTGTTTGGAACTTTTCATTATATTTTGAAATGGAATTATCTTTGTAAAAATGAGACAACGATTCTCTTACTATGAAGGATATTTGTTCAAAAAGAGGAATGTTACAATCAACAGATCTGGTACAATTGCCAAAAACTCATAATAAAAACATGGATGTCTTCCAGCATAAGCAACATATGAAACAAGTAGTTTCCACAGAATTAATATCCTTTCATGTTTATCACAATATGAGGATGAATGAACTGTTCATTATTTTCCCCTCAGGGTCTTTGTTTCTGACAGTGTTTTAACTCTCTGCAGCTGTCAGTTGTTTTCGTTCTTGAAGTCTAGTGCATGTGCAGCCCACACTCTAACAGGCTGTGACCTCGCAGCGGTGACAGTCTGCCAGAACTGATTTCCGTTGACTCACTTTTTCTGTGACCACTGCAAGCCCTTCACAGAGGTGCATGCTTACATGGCTTGCTGGTTTCATCCAGTTACTGTTTTGCAGGTGGGCAAGAGACCTGTTTGCATGGTAGCATGCAAGCTACCTCAAACACATATAAGATTCTACTATTACATTAAAATCATTATCAGACTAAATTTTATTCAGAATCTCAATTAAAGTGATAGCAACACTGGAACTCGAATGCATCTACACCAAAACTGAGTAAAAAATGAAAAAGAAAAACATTTAAAATCAGCATGAAATGAAAATTTACCTTTTCTCTTTAGTTAATGCATGATATTGATCCTACTGTGAATGATTCATCCATGCACCTTTTTTTTCTGGTGCTCAGAATTTTTAATTAAAATGTCATAACTCCATCTTCAGGTGACAACTTTCTGTTGCTTTATGCCAGATTTCTCCAGTTATTTAGTCTACTTAAACCTTTGAGCTTGTATTCAGATCTGCCTCCATCCAATCAGCAACTGATGGATTTGAAATGTTTCACTTGGATGTATATTGCAGTAAGAAAGAAAAAAACTTGCCACATTTGTTACATCACAACCTCAACCAAACATGTATTTCAAACATGTATACCATATAGAATTTAACTTTTTATTTGATGCCAAATAAGTGAATTCTGGTTTTAACTGGTTCATCAAAACAAACTGGTCAAATAAACCATTTTACAAAAAATGAATCAGACTTTCCAATGATACTATAGAGCAAGAATGTTATATAGCCTAAAAGTTAACCCCCATCTTTCCACAGGATACTGATCAAAATCAGTTTAGTACTGGTGTAATATACAGTATGCACAAAAATTTCTTGAGTTTCCTGTACTCACCTTATTTTTAACATAAGACCGGATTTGTAATTTGAATGTACGAGGCTGTACGATACAGCTCATTACTCATCTTGATAGTGCAAATTGGCATTTTTTTATCACATTATTTTAATATATTGTCAGAATTATAGACACACTGTTTTGTAGCACAAATAGTTTTACTGTTACTCTTGTTATTTCTCTTGATATTTACCTGTAGTGAATCAGAATTCCCACACACTTACAGGAAATAGCTCACTTTCGCATCGCAAAATAAGGTGGAAAATGTACTACAAATGTTAAATGCACTACCTCTAGTATATGCTCTACCCAGTAGTACTGGGAGGTATTTAATTCCTCAAAATTAGGCTGGGAGTGTCTGGCATGCTTGTTTATTGCATGCCTTGCTTTTTATGCCTGTTGAAATCTGTTTGATTTGATTGAAATTATACAGAAAAAAAATAATAATAATCTATGCGGTGGCAAGCTGCAGCATGAACTGTGTATTTTCCCCAGGAGCATTTATCAATGAAAATATTACTTCCATGAAATGTCGTAAGCTGCTGCTTAGATACCCAGCTCGTGTCTTTCGAAGAGGATTTTCATCTCTTCCATTCTTTCATGTAGTCACGAAGAGCCATTCTGAAAACACAGACTTTGAAGAGACCTGTCACACTGGCTGTCGGCTACAGGTGTGAGCAAACTGTTCCAAGATGGGCCACTCCAATTGTCTATAGTGGGAAAGAAACAACAATCGAAATGTCTTAACTTAGCTGACAAGAGACAGGAAACAAGGTATAAAGACTTCTGCAGTAGGGAGACGAGTGCTGCGCTGTCCAAGCATGACTGCATGACACCAGAACAGTTACATCACTGGGCCTTTTCATTTCAAGATCTTTTTTTTCATGATAGTCTCTGAGAATATAAAGCACATGTGGACCAGCAAAATAGTATGGAGTAATACCTTTACAATAATCACACTCAAGCAATTCTGAAGTTTCCACCAGTGCATGTCCGTTTTAATTAAAAGATAATATTTTTTTTTTTAATCCGGCATTTTTAAAGCACCCACTCCTATAGAGCTGGTCAGAGGACAGGGCAGCTGGCCAAGCCCCAGAGACCAAGCTGCTCTTGAGGAACATTTGTATTTGAGCCTGGCCTGGCCTCCACTAATCCCTCTTAGGGCATCCATCGCATCACTCTCTCTGCTCTCCTCGTGATCAATACACAATACATCAAAGGTTTGGCGGAGATGGGCCTATTCTTTGAAGCCGTGTGTGTAGAGCAGGATTTGCTGAGCTAACATTGTCCAGTGAAGTCACCTTTTGATTGAGCTTGTTTGGCCGGAGCTACTTCTGTTTGCTGAGGGGCAAAGGAGAATCTAATGAAGAACAGCCAATGTCTCTCTGTTATCGCTCATCTCTGTCAAAGCCAATACAGGGGCACTGCCAGATTTTTTTGGGGGTCCACTGAACACATTTCAAATAGCTAGTATAAGCTATTCGCCATGTGTTGCTATATATACACTACAAAATATATATCAAATATAAAATCAGTTTTACAATGCATTAAAAAATACAATATGCACTAATGACCAAAAGTTTTTCAAATAATTGGTATTTTTGAGGTTTTTGGGAGAAGTCTCTTATGTTCACCAAGGCTTCATTTATTTGATCAAAAAACAAAAACAGAAATATTGTGATTGATCAGTTAATGCATCCTTGCTGAAAAAATTATGCATTTCTTCTTCTTTTTAATCTTATAAAATATTAAGCAAAAACTGTTTTCAACATTGCTAATAATAAGAAGTGTTTCTTAAACACAAAATCAGGAATAAATTATATTTTAAAATATATTCAGAACAGTTATTTTGACCTGTAATAATATTTCACAATTTTAATGTATTTTCAATAACAAAAAAATGCAGACTTGGTGAGCCTAAGCAACTTCAAAACTTAAAAAAAAAAAAAAAATTATATATATATTCCAAATGTTTGACTGGTACTGTGTATATATGGAAGAATACCAACAATAAAAAGTACATTCATAATATTTAAAGTTAATAATTATTGCTTAGTGTATTTCTGTTTTCCATTTGGTTTTATTTCATTTCATTTATTTATTATAAAATATATTATATAAAGAATTTTGTGTTTTTAGTTTGTATTATTGCATGGCGTGCATAGGGCTATGTTAGAATCTTGTAGTCAGTTCTTAAATCTCAGAAACTTGGTTGTTGACAAGGCCAAATCTGCATTGTTATGCAAGTTACTGTCCAATACACGCATAGGGTCTGCCAGCACTGCTGACAGACATTTAGAATAATTCATTCTAAATATCACAGAGGCAGCCTTGCCAAGTCAAGTTAAATAACAATCACCTGAGCTGACACGCAGCCATTCCAGATTATTTCTATGTTTTCCAGCTGTCTATTCAGATATAAAACTCCCTGTGCCATATAGTGTCAAGAAATCTCAAACATGACATCAGAACTGAAATTAAACAAATGCTTTAGATTATAGATAAATCTTCTATGGTCTTATTAATGTCATATTAAAATGGCTTTATTATTAGAAAATATAAATGATCTATTTTTAATCAATAATTTCTTCCCCTAAACAATGACATATTTTCACACAAAAAGATGCTGACATCTCCTTCTTTTGCCTCAACCAGCTACACTACAAACGGCTGTTGTGCTATCACTCTCCTTTACACCTCCCCTCTTTCCCTCTCTCTCTCTCACACTCACTCAGTCTCTCATCTGCATTATATATGCTTCATTTAGCTTACATGGCTGAGTGGAAACATAACCTGAAGCCATTCAAACAAGGCATGAACTGGGGCCCAGCAGCAGTCAGGAGCAGGACCGTATATGGCCATGAGATGGCAGCACTCTCCTCCAATCTCACCGCGTCTCCTCCATTCCATCTCCTCTCCTCTCCTCATTTCTGCTCTGCTGGGTAGAAATATTGGAAGGGGGAGGAGATGGACCACTTGTATAAAAATGAATGGGAGGCATTCAGAATAGCATACTACCATATTGCAGAAATAGTAAGAGTAGTATGCTATTAGAGAGCTAGTATGCTCATATGCTTGCTATTCTGAATTCAGTCAGGGAAATTATAATGCTCATTATAATTGAAAGCAACAGAAATCCAACTTTTCAGTTAAAAGATGACATGACATGATGATCCAATATTACAGATAAGGGCAATGGAAGCATACTGAGACCTGGAACGAGTTTAAATGCTGAAATGTGAATAAGACATAACTACAAATGATATGAAATGGGATGGAAAAGCCACTGTAAAACTGTTTGTATATTATTATTGTTCTATGAAATGCCACAGTACGCAACACTGCAAATATGGTGCGGTGTTGAAGCCATATTCATCTTGAGTTTTTTTCCCCCAGTTCCCCTGTCATTTACTCCCCTTCTGGTTTTCATTAGCCATGTAACCTTAGCGAGGCCTGGTCCTCGCCTCCCCTGTTATCTCAATGATGTTCTAATGCTGGTCAAACATTATTGTGAATGGCTCAGCTCAATAGAGGCAGTGTTAGCCAGGAGAGTCAATATTAGCTGAGCACACAGGGCAGGAGGAAGGTGGGGGAGGGGAGCGCACCGTCTGTGAGTGTGTGTGAGGGGGGCCTAGTGTGCGCTCTTGGTGAACCTTGACCGTTCACAACAGGGGCAACAAAGCATGGGATAAAGAGATGACAGGAATTTAGCAAAGCATTCTTCTCCTTCTTTTGCTCCTGGCCCACGCTGAAGGAGATTGGTCAAAGATTCCTGTCGTTCCATCTAAATCACACTTATTTACAACCTATTATAAGCGCGCTGTGGGATTAATGAGGGCTGTGTCTTCTCAGGGTTGCAGGGGAAGGTCAATTTGTCAAAGGACACCAAACAACAGACTCAAGGTCAGCTCTTTGTCTGTCTTTACAAAGGTAACTGAATCATCAGCTCCACGCCCACCGCACCTTCAGCCGTATCAACATGTCTGCTCAGTAATCACAGACACTTTTATGCCCTGAGAGCTGTGCAAACAGTTGGTTTGGTAGAATCAACATTGGCTGTCATGTGACCCTAAACGCACCAAAAGATTTCCGCATGAATCATAACCTAACACAGAAGTGATTGTGCAGGTGAAAGCGCCAATAACAACAAGTGACTGACTGATGTTTGACTTGTGTCTCATTAGAGAATACGAATAAGGAGAAAAGATTAACTTCTCAAATGACAGTGTCTCACTGTTTAGATGAGGCTTGCTAACCTGTCCCATTTAATCTATGGGCCTCGCTGGCAAACAAACAGACAAATATTGACCGTCTGGGAATAGGCCTCACTCAGCAATACATACACCTAAAGCAATTTCCTCAAGGCACTGGAAAACTGTCAACATGACGGCAAAAGAAAATATATTGCAAACGATTTGCTCTGGGGCTAATTTGGGCAAATAATTGGTCCGGCTTTGCGAGGTATGGAATATTACAGGTACCCCAAAGTCTTGCTTTCATTTTTCCTGTATGTGTGTTTGGTTTGGGTCATTTGATATGGATAAGCAGGTGTAACGTTTAAGTCGGGGGTCAATCCTAAACCTCCAGTTAAGCTTGAGTTGCATACGAAGCTTTGAAATCCAAACAAACAAAGGCTGAGCATTGTTTGAGATAACTACACAAACACAACCACCCCCCACCACCACTGCAACCTCGAGAGTGTAATGCAAATACCTTCCAATGTAGCAACACGGTCCCAATTCAGATCTGCTGACATGTGAAAAAGCAACATTAGCTAATGCACATCTTAAAGACCATAATCGCTCTTTCCCCTACAGTTAATGAATGCTAATTAGAACTAGCTTCATGTTTGCTGGCTGCCTCTCTAATGTGCCGTATTGTTCCTCTTCTCCTGCTTCAGCTCGGATCTAATGCTGCTGTGCCAGCTATTAAAGTTAGCTAATCCATCTATCTCCACAACTGCCAGCTCCGAAAGCCACTAATAGCTCAGCCACAAAACTGCGCATTTCCGAATTCATTTGATTCGTAGTCTTTGCGCTGGTAAAGCGTGTGGGTGGCATTGCGGTTAAAGTTTAATTCCATGCCATACCTGGCTCGGATGCTTAAGGGCTTTTTAACTGAGTGTTTTGTTTTGATGGGACGGATAGATCAGCTCCACTTCCTCAGATGTACAGGCTTGTCTCAAACCAAGACCGAATGTTTGAGACTCCCAAAGGCTTGTACGGGCAAGATGATTTCTGATCCTGAGAAATTACAGGCGTTATTTCATATACAATCTGAGTACATAATACTTCTGTTTTGCATTATTTTTAATATCATTTTTTCCATGACATATACCCTGTTATTATCATCATAACAATTTAAGGTGGAAAGTTAAATCGAAAAATAATGAATATTACAGTTTCTTTTTTGCTTTATTGACAGCAGCACTCTAGATGCACAAACTCAACAAGTTTGTGAAAAACCTGGTGATCATGTCAAACCGAATGATTTGAGAATGATCAAAGAGCATTATAGCCAACTAACTAACTAACTAACTAACTAACTAACTAACGAAAAACAAACAAGAGTTTGGGGCTGGTAAGATTTTAAAATTTTTGTGAAATTCATGATTATTTTTTTTTCTCAGAATTCTTTAATGAATAAAAAGTATAAGAACAGCATTTATTTGAAACAGATTTTTTTTGTACCAATGTAAAGTCTTTACTGTCACTTCTAATCAATGTAATGCATCCTTGCTGATTGAAAGTATTATTTACTTTCAAGCAGTATTAATATCTTTCAACAGTTCTTACTAACCTCTAATTTTAGAATGGTATAAATACAATACAATATTGTAACTATGTCTAATTGAGAAAGTGTTTAATGAAATGCCTTTTTGTTCTTTAAATACATCTTAAATAATTTGATTTATACCATACCTCCCCTTGTTTTGTCAGTGGATGAGTGTTATTTTGGATCAATTATTTGCCCACATACAGTAATAGCCACCATGGTTTTTGGCTGCGGGTGTCTGATGTTTATGGTATTTTCCAGCCTGGTAAACTGGTTGGCTTTGGCCTCTTCTCAGACTGTTCCCATCCTGAAACGCTAATAACTAGCTCTCTGTGACAGACGAAAGGTCCCTTTGTGTTCTAAAATGCCTTTCTTGCATGGCAGCGCACCAAGAATCACAGGCTCGCAAACAGGTGGTGAAGCATCTGAATAACAAATTAAGCTACACTTTTGCATGAGCCAACTCAACAAATTATTACAATGAATTATGACAGAACAATAATGTCCAAAGGACTAATTTAAGTGCGAGGAGACTGTAGTGGGGTAAGCAAACTGATTTTCTCTATGGAGAGGTGTAATATGGCAGATGGTGTGGTTGGGCACTATGAATAATATGCTTCTCTACCTCTTCAAAACAACGGAACTTCGCTAAGAAGGAAAAACAGGGTTGGATTTACGCTGAGCCAACATGCCTCTCCACAACTTATTCAAAAGTTCATATGTTTTTTGATCTAATCTTCAACACATTCTTCAATGCCTACTGCCCTGTTCTCTCACGCCTGCTGGTTTCAAAGTTTGATGTGATTAATCTGAAAAGTCTGTATGTCTCACCAAGATACAATAATTACAGTGCCATCTGATACCTAAGTGTCATGGTGTGAGAAATGAAAGATCCGATGTTCATGTTTCATTGAGAATTTAAAACAGTCAGACTGTTACTTTTGATCTGGGAGTGGACGTATCAAATGCTTTTGGTTCTGGAATTAAATGTTTTTAAAATGCCAAGATCATATTTCTGTTCTTCTTAAAGAAGTATTCCACCAGGACAAATTAAATTAACTATAACTATAGCTGAACCATTAAAAATATATACCAGGTTAAATATAATCTACTGATAAATTAAATACTTTCTAAATAAGTTGTACTCCAGTTTATAAAAACAAACAACAAAATGTGTGTACAGAAATACTCTTATCAAGTGTAATGTGTAGTTATGTGTAATTATCCACTGTAAATGTGTTTATCTCATATTTTATGGTTTCCATGCTACAGTACGCTGCAGAATTTGTAGGCCACAATTTAATCTGTCCTGGTAAATAATTGTAACAGTGTTATCATTGTGCAAGGTGGTTTATTTAAAGAGCCACTGTAAAAAAAGAGCCGTTGTGGGAAAAATTGCACTTTACCTGTGCAAATCAAAATACAATTTGGCAAAAGTGTTTATGAAATTAAATCTGTTGGCTACAAACAAGTGTGAAAAATGTCTCCTCCAATAAAATATGATTCTTGTGAAATATTTGTGTGTGAAATAACAGCGTGCTGGGTGGATTTGTGTATGTATGTGTGTATCATCGTCCTCACCACAGATGGATGATAAATGACTATAAGAGGAAGTGACACATTTATTTCTTCCAAATAAGAATTAGTGCTTGTGGCCTAGATTAAACCAAACCACTTTGGTTGTAAGCTGTAAACTCAAAAGTGTAAAGCAGGATGACACAGAGCATTAATTTCACTGAACTAACAGGAACTCAGGATGGTTGTGCATAGTTTCCAAACAAAAAAAACAACAACTGCACTCTGGAATGAGGATTTGATTAAATCACAGCTCCACCATTCAGGCATGAAAAATCTCACAGCATTGCGAAAACATGTCTGGTTGAGGAACAATCTTCTCACCTGACAATCACAGCCACACTTCCATTCAAACGATTGCCATGTATCTCTTCCATAGCTGAAGGACAACATAACCAAGTCATGCTGAAACGTGTGTATACTAACTTCATTATGACAGCCACTGGCTTAGCCAAACGCAAACCGCATCATTTAAAGTCCTGAACAAATGAAAGCCTTTAGACAGTGATTCACAGGCCTGCGCGCTCAGTGTGTCCTGGGAAAACAGGTGTGAAAGGCACACAGTTTTGGTAGAGATAGACAATGCGATCTGATGAAATCTAAGATTACATACCTCCCTAATGATGCGGTGGCACAGCTTGGTCGCTGTGTTTTGTTCAGTCACGTAGCTCACACATCACTAATTACAGGTTTCTTGGGGCCAACAGATCAACGCCCGCCCATTATTTCTATTCTCTGTCCCTCTGGCCCTATTATTCAAGGATGGTTATACACTCAAAGGCTTCTGACCCAAATAGTGCACAATTATTTCCCCCCATAAAACCTGTTGAGGTCTTCACTTCTGTCTAACAAAAAGGGTCATTGACAAATAAGTCTGTCCATGATAAAAAATTGTTTAAAATTATTTTTATTTTTTTTTATAAATGTATGTAAAAATGTGCATGTTTATACACATATTTATATCATTCTATATACATTAAAAAAAATCTTTTTTGAAACTACAATAAAGGACTATGTTTTCTTAAAAATTACTCTTTTCACTAAAATCTAATTCCTTTTTTCATAATGATAGTGTAACATTTTACAGTATGGCCCCATAGTTAACATTAATGCATTAACTAAAAATGAGCAATACATTTGTTACAGCATTGATTAATTTCTCTTAACAATAGTTAACAATACATATGTTCCTTGTTAGTTAATGTCAGCTCAGTTCCATTAAATTATATTTAATTACATTAAATTAACATTTTAATATTGTATTAAAATTAACAATGGTCAATAATTGTTTTAGAAGTATTATTCATTGTTAGTTCTAAAAGTTCATATAACTAATTACACCTACATCTTAGACACATTTTTTATTATTATTATTATTTTTTAAATATATTCAAAAATGTATTTTTAAACAGAAGAGGTATATTCAAAAATGAAAATAAATTAACAGACAGGAAAACATAAATCAAAACTAGTATACATCAGTGCGACAGAGCCAAATTCTTCAATATTCTACATGCAATGCCATAGTAGACCATTGGCTCAACCAAGTACCGAGGCTTCAAGCTCTGCCACACACCTGACGCCTCAGGTGAGTACTAAATATCTTCACAACAACCCTTTGGCTCATTAACTCCCCTTGCACAATCAGTGCTGCTACACACATACCTTTTATAAACGAATGCATGCACCACAACAAGTAGTCAAAGTTTGCTAAATATAGTGCCAGGGATGGGCTTGGACACGCTCAAGTACACTCTTGAAGGAAGCCAACCTGAGGCAAGGGCAGTCGGCACTCTCTTTTGTGACCACCTGAATACTCAGACAAACTCATTACTCGATGCTGCCCATCTCCAGGTGTGATGGAATGAATCTCCGCACCGTCTCATATGTGGGCTAGTTCTTAATGAGCCGTTTCAGACAGACAGACAGATACACACACAAACAGAAGAGGCTGTCGGAAGCAGATGCCAAAACACTATGCTAAGATTTATCATTATGACAAGTCTCTTTGTGAGCTGTTGTCTGTTATCAAGTGTGTCGTCTTTGCGTTTCTTATTTGGCTGTTGCCAAAATAACCCACAAGTCTATGATGAGAGATCCATCCAGGCCCACATTCTGTATATCTTTGTGAGTGTGTGTGTGCGTGCGAATGTGCAGTTACATGGAGTGCTTGTCTGACAGGGTTGGGTGTGTGTACTCTTGTGTTGTAGAGAGAGGGTGTAGGAAGCCTCCAGGCTGACTGGCTTCTCCTCTCTACCTTTCATTAAATCCTGGTGTAAAAACACAAGTAATTCACTTCGCCTGCTTTACCACATTTCAGTAGCTCTCATAAACACCTGTTTATATCTTTCTCCCCACCTCTATATCTGTGCCAAGAAAAAGTTTCTTCTATATCTCCTATTATGCATGC
Organism: Cyprinus carpio; assembly: GCF_018340385.1. NCBI lineage: Eukaryota > Metazoa > Chordata > Actinopteri > Cypriniformes > Cyprinidae > Cyprinus > Cyprinus carpio. The sequence goes on from NC_056589.1 coordinate 19,376,233, forward strand.
AAATACTGACATGCGTCATGCGTGTTTATCAGCTCTTGCACTGGTTAGACGTATTGGGAAGCAGATCTACAGAGATATTTGCTCGGGCTGTTTTGTCTATCATATTACAATCTTTTGTTTCTCCTGATTAAAGTTTAACCTAATTTAATTTTCACTGTGTCAGGATAACTCATGTCTGTCTATCTGTTAAGCAATATCACATGAGCAAAAGTGCTATTGTTCCCATTCTAACATGATAGAATGCACCAATAAAAAAAGTTTCAAACAAAGGCACAGCACAATTTACTGTTACATAACCAGACAACACACAACAGTGGCACAACTTAATTAATCTCTGAACAAATCATTTGAGTGAATAATTCAATGACTGTTGGGAAAATTCAAGACTATCCCTTGTTTCAATCCTGAACAAATTAGTGTTTTTGAACAAAGTGAATATGCATACTTCTCTACTGTATAGTAGGCAAAAAATAAAAATAAAAAACGTGAAAAGTGTTGTATGTCCAAATTCACAATATTCATTAAAAAAAAAAAAAAAAAAAAAAAAACAGTAGGTGAAATGCACCCAGAAGACCTACTACTACTTCTGAAAAAATTCTGTAGTGCTCATCTTATAGACACTCCCATGAGCCCACGGATTTGTGAATGGCAGTGAAGGAACGCAACACCGTTACCTGACAACGACAACATGATGAATGTAGTATGTCCAGATTATATTCATACTATACACATTTTTACGATTTAAAACATACTTTTTTAACAGTCCAGAGTAATTACTTATTCAACAGAAGTACCTTCTCAGAGACTATGTGATTTTGGATGTAGCCAGTCACTTGTTTAGTTTCTGACAAATCAGAGTTTTTGAAAAAAATTGTTGAATGATTCAATGACTCACTTAAAAAGTAGGCTATTATTGTTATCTGCAGAAAGAGCCACTAAAGATTCCTACCACTAACACACAGACTGATAGCCTGGCAATATTCAATACTCTACAGCATGCTTGCTTTTATAAAGTTATATAAAAACCTCTATAAAAATATTAATTAAAGATTTTTTTTTGTCTGTATAAAACTGTAAAAAAGCAAGCAAGCTGCAGTGCTGAATTACCTATGGCCAAATCACAGCCGTGTTGTGTACAACAGCTTTTGTTTGTGTGTTACTGCTTAAACAAGACACTAAAAGCTAAGATTACCTGCAAATGCAGCTTAAATTTTACACATTTGGCTTGCTTTCAGTCTGAGGAAAGTGAAAGACATCTTCTGGCATTTCCCCCAGAGTGAGACTGGGAAATAAATCTCAAGACAACAGTTTGTTACACCTCGTAAGTGTATAATAAGTGGCTGTCACAGGTCAGGAATGTATAATGGCATTAGTCTTAATTGCGCCACAAGCCCTCGGATGAGTGACGACTGACAGACTAGAGATGAAAGATAAAGGAGAACAAAGCTGAACAGCACGCAGCAGATCAGTCAATAAAAATATAACTGAAATCTCTTATGAAAACAGAGCTAAAAAGAGGTTGTATAAAATCAAAACAGAGATTCTATGGCATGATAAAACAGGTTTGCATTGTGATGTGACCTATAGTTTTCATTTGCGGTCCCAAAAGATAATGTAGGGTTTCACCTTAACATTACCGATGACTGAAATGACATAGCTTAACACAGTAGTTCCTTGTAATTGTGACAAGCCAGTTCCAAACAGGAAGTGACTATGACAGACAGGGGAAATCTGGTCGTCATCAGTAGATTCTCAGGTGTCCTATCACATGCTCCCAACCATTTTTTCCCACACGCTGGGGCCAACCAAGTGAATGAGCTGTGGCCTCTGCCCACCCTTGCCCTTCTGGCCTGAAGGATTTATTGGTCAGCTGCTCCCCAAAGTCTCTTTAAAAGCAAATGCGCTCCATGTTCTCCAGTCAGCCCACACATGCTCTCTTCGTCAGGCACACATTTATTGCCTCGCCTGAACATTTCTATTAGTTCAACCTCCTACGTCCCAGTCAGCCGAGCTTTATTTATGATCATTACCCATTTATAGCTATTACATACTGTGTCATACATGACAATTAATGAGGGCAGAATTATGGGGGCAACAGGCCTCACCTGTAAATACCCGCTAAATAGGCACTTTAGCCTTCAGTGGCAGTGCTAATCCTTCAGAAAGAGCGAGACTGTGGCTGGCTAGAGTTTTTAGAGCTTGTGTCTCTGGTGCAGTGAGATATCTGAGCCCTCTCCATTAGTCTACCACAGCGCACTGAGAAAGCACAACCCTATTTCATGCCAGCTCCCAAATAGTGTGGAGAATTTGCGAGGCAGTTAGTGGCCGTCATTAATATCCACCCGGGCCCAGGCTGACAGCTGCTGATTGGAATGGAGAGCCCCTGTAAAGCAGACAGCTACAAATTTCCCTGACAGCTCGGCGTCCATTACCCACAGTCAGCTGCCAAAACAGCAGTAATAAGAGACGCAGAGAGAGAGAGAGCAGCAAACATGCCCTCGCTGGCAAACTCTCTATCACACAGCATGCCACACGCACAGACAGAATAGCAGCAACCTATTCATTTCTATGCACTCATGACAGAAGAAATACTGTATTATACATTTGCTGGTTAGTGTAAGGTGAGAACAAAGAGAAGGTTACCCAGCAAAGATGGACTTCATATTAATTTTCTTACAGTGATGTTATAGAATGCAACAGTGCCTGCCGACTTGTACAGCGGCCTTGTTTCTGGAAGTTTTTTTTTCTCAGGGATTTTTAAAGAATCTTTGTTTAAGAATTAAAATGTCATGAACCAAACCAACCAGGTATAAGGCGAATCACAATATTAAAAATATTGATTTAAAGCAAAAAGGTATGTATAATTAATGGCTTCAATGTGGGACACAACTACAATCGCCATGCAGCATTTCAAATGAATTTCAAAACAAATATGCTAATTTTTACTTCCAGAATCCCACTGTTCCACTGTATTAGATAATCTTCCTAGCTTACCCAATCACCTTACCTAATTACTATTCATTAAGTCCCAAGTTCCATGTCCACACACACACACACACACACACACACACACACACACACACACACACACACACACACACACACACACACACACACACACCACACACACACTATAAAAAACGTGATGGGCAGTGATGAGCCTGAACTAACCAGCAAGCAAATGTTTCTCAGTCACAGCACTTCAATATATACTTAATATAAAAATCATAAAACTGATTTATTGCTCTCTTACATTTCACGCATGGGTCCACTAACATCCCTACACTGCGGATTGATGCGAAATATTTGGGTCACTTAATTATAGTCAGACCTTTTTAAGTCCTAAAACAGAGGTGACAGGATGTTAAAATGCCAGCCATTTCGCCCTGCTGGAAAACCCAGCTTAGGATGGTAGCTATGTTTTGGAACATGACAGTTTCTAGGTGGTCTAAGGAGGTCTTTAGCTGGTCAACCAGTTACAAACATGCCACCATGTACTAAAACACTGAAGCGCTAATCCTATGAGCTAAAGATGTGGCTATTTTCCAGCAGGGCTCAGTATCTTCCATACATACAGTGAGGAATATTGTGTTTTTATTTCTAAGGTAAAACCAAAATTAAACCGAAATTAGGTCAATGCAACTACAACATATCTCGCAAAGCCACAGATAAAGATATTTTAGGATTGTTATAATATTCCAGAGGCCTAACTCCAATATTAACACCTACTTCGGCTTTCTGCCTGACACCAAGCACATACGCACACACACACACACACGGCCCCACTTGTTTGTATATGTGCATAAAACTCATAGACAAGATACACATACCCTCCTTCACCACCCCCCACAACTGCACTGTAACTCTTCCACCAAGTGACAGGACAACTGGAAGCTCAGGGCGCAATATTTTACAGCTCCCTTTTATTGCATCTCCTCCCCTGCCAGTCTTACCCCCGTCAGCAATAAAACACTCCATAATAAAAGCTCCTCTCCCTTAGCGTCTGCCACACCACCACCGCAGATAATCCTGCTGGATCACGGCACTCTGCCTGTGCATAGCTGCCAGTGCTGTCGCACAGCTAACCTGACGTCTCTTTCAGCTGGGTTATCATAATGTTCGCTCTTTTATTGCAGCGAGCATCAATTGAAAAGAGCAGTGCCACTCTGAAAATCTAGGCGTACAAGCCGTTAACACGAGCCAGGCCCCAAATGGGCCCTGGGAGTTATTCATCATCAGCTCTCTCAGACAAAGGCACGACTTACCTTCATATTTCTGAACAAAGGCGATATGCACTCAATAAAGGGAATATTACAGCGTTGCAGTGGAGGAGATAAAATATGCCCATACAAAGACAAGCAGCTGCTGTGCAGGGATGTGGATAGATAGCTGAACCAGAAGCTACTTAATTAACCATGATAAACCACGGGTTTGAAACCAAGACATGGCGCAAACCTCAAGTCGTCTGCATAAGCCCCACAGTTTAATGTGTCTAGAGCATGCACTTTATCATATTTTTATTTATGACACTGCATAATAATCAGTATGATACAGTTTTGCGTAATTCACTATACAGCATCTACTACATATGAAGCAAGTGTGCTGTTACAATGACTTCATTTCCTGTAATGGATTTTCAATTCAACTCTGTCTGCTGCAGTTTGAAAGACCTTCATGGCCATTCCTGATTTAGCTAAGCACATGGCTGTATCAGAGCACTGCAGGCACCTTGCTCTTGTTAGAAGTGAAGCACTGCTGGCTGTGAAGCCTGCCTGCACTAAATTAGTTCTCCTTTGGAAAAGAGGCCAATGTTTGAACCAACCACTAAGCACTGCACATCTAAGCCAACCTCCACTGCTGCAGAACACCAAATGCTCTCTGTAAGCAATTAAACACATTCAGACATCCAGGCATCAATTTAAATCACAATACAGTTTGGATGCCTACATTTTCATTTTTTACATTCATGGGGTCAAACTACTGTCGAATATGTCTTGCACAATTTAAAATGTACCCGAAAGCCACAATATGCTTTGTACACTTTCATTCAAAAGTTTGGGTTTGGAAAGCTTTTTTTTTTTTTTTTATTAAATTTTTACAATTCAAAATAGCATTTGCTAATTTAATATCTTTCAAAATGTAATTTATTCCTGTGATGACAAAACTGAATTTTCAGCAGCCGTTACTTCATTCTTCAATATCACATGATAATTCAGAAATCTTTCTTTCTAGTATTCTGATTTGGTTCTAAAGATACCAGTTATTATCAATGCTCAATGGAAAACTGCCATTTTCTGTAGAATTCAGGGCACAGTTATGACCCTTCAGATGCAATGTTTGACTGTAGGAGAGTAAATCTTAACATATCTTAAATTATTATATTTTCCATGTATCTATGCCCCCTTTATTTCTTGGCCTTTCCATAATTGATGTGTTCGATATAATAAATCCTGTAGTTTAGTGTTTCACAGGAAGACATTTCTGTCTACACAAAAAAGTCATGAGCAGGATGTAGCTATTTTCACAGTCAGTGCCCTAATCATTGTTGTCATGAATCAAAAAAACAAAAACAAAAAACAAAACACCAGTTTGTTTGCAAGTCATCTGACGTGGTGTACGTGGAGCTTTAATGTGCTCACAGTTCACTCACTATTTATGACACAGGATATTCCATCTGGCCATGTTTCCTGTCTGAGGGCTCTTTCAGGATGTGCTCCTTGGATCTGCTTACACTTCTCCGGGACATCTGTAAGGCACTTCTGGGTGTAATACGGAACCTCTCCCTGAGCTCAAAGGGGCTTCTGCTTTAACCATTATATGTACATGAGAGCTTTCCATAACATGGCAATTGTCTCCTAAGGTTAACATTTGGCTCTCACTGCTGTTTTGTCTTAGTGAGTAATCAAAGACTCAAATAGTCAGAATAAAGTTCTAGATCTGCTTTGGTCTAGTAAAATGAATGAGAAGATGGATGAAAAGTGACAAATTACATAAAATATCATTGAAAAAACAAAAAACAAACAAAAAAAAAGTATACAGTTTTATCAAATACTTACAATACTTGATAATTTTTATTATTTAAAAAAAATATATTTATTTATTTTCCACCTCCAATGAGATATTTCTTAACCAACATCAGTCTCATCATAAATACCAAAAAAATCTTTTCAGGAATTTAACCCTTTAATTGCCTGTTTGTTTACATGATTTACTTAATTGTCCTTTTTTTTCAGCAGAAGTAGAAAACAGGAAAAAAGATAAATAAATAAAACACGAGTTAACTTGCTCCATAGGCCAAAAAACAAACAAACAAACAAAAACCCTAAGGATGATCAGAAGGTTAAAAAAAAAGATGTACATTTTATTGATCATGGATGTAGTAATTGATCAAATGACGGAGAAGAGCATTATAATCTATAATATGTATGCCGCTCCATGGTGCATCTTTCTTTTGGTAAAATGGTTGATAACACAACACAGACAGTGTGTGCAAATAAATGGCTCTATCAGCAGACACAATTCATTGAATGGCCATGATGAAATTCTGAATCACAAGGTTTCCTTCCTTTAATGAATGCACAGGAGTGCTGGAGGCTGACATTTGTCAATTACAGGGCAGGAGTTGTTTTTCCTGTGTTGCCTCACAGATTAGTCCCACATGCCTGCACTCTCGGTCTCTATTGAATCAGTTGTCTTTAATGGCAGCAGAGGGAAATTGAAGGGCTCTGTGTGCGATTTGTCCCATCGTTGTGGAGCAGATGGTGGATATCAATGTCAGGCTTTGACTGGTGAGTGGCTCAAGGAACAGGAAATGGCACAGCCGAGGGCCAGATCTAAGGCAGCGTGAAAGCGCCATTCGTCACACATTTCCATGGCAGCATCGCTCATTAGCATTACCTGGATATGCATGATAGGGGTTGATGGGCAAACAGGGAACAGGGGATGTTTATGCGTCACTGGGACATACCAAGTGATAGACAGAGGGGAGGATATTGTGTTGTTTTATATTTTACGGCCGTTATTATAGAAAGATACACTCACTTATCAGAATTCCAATTGTGTTTTGGGATAGTCCAACCAGGACAAACATAATCCATATGAAGGTGGCTAAAAACAAGGATTTTGCAGGAATGTACTAACACAAACAAACAAACAAACGCACACACACACACTGAGATAAGGATAAAGAACAAGAAGTGGTAAGATAAGCCGGACAAAGAAGTGAAAGGTAAACATCCTGTCTACGTGCTTTGAGTTTGAATGTGTTTTTTTTCTCACACTGATCACAGACAACAAGATCCCACCACAGCGTTATTGTTAACAGAATCTCTTAAACACCAAACCCTTCCATCTGTAAGAAAACTGAACCCTCTGTTGGGATAGTTTACTCAAAAAAATCATTCTTTGCATAATTAACAATTGAAATTAATTATTTACCCACAGGTTGTTCAAACCTAATACCCCTGTACACTACCATTCCAAAGTGTAGGGTTTAGATTTTTTCAAGGAAATTAATACTTTTATTTAGCAACAATGCTTTAAATTTATCAAAAGGACAGTAAAGACATTTATAATGTTATTATGTTATAATTTTATTACAAATTATTTCAAATTCAAATAACTGCTGTGCTTTGCAACTTTATATTCATAAAAGAACCCTTTCCACAAAAACATGAAGTAGTATAACTGTTTTCAACATTGATAATAATAAAAAATGTTTCTTGAGCACCAAATCAGCATATTAGAATGATTTCTGAAGGATCATGTGACACTGAAGAATGGAGTAATGATGCTGAAAATTCATCTTTGCCATCACAGAAATAAATGACATTTTAAAATATATTTCAATAGAAATATATTTTTAAATGTAAAATATCCTATATATATCCTATTTTACTCTATTTTTGATCAAATAAATTCAGCCTTAGTGAGTGCAAGGGGCTCCTTTCAAAAATATAAAAAAGTAATGACCTCAAACTTTTAAACATGTTTAAAGTAATTTTTTTCAGCTTAATATCAAACCAGCTGCATAAAGACTCAGAAATTCCAAAATGTGTGTGTTTAAAATGAATGAATGAATAAATATATATAATAATAAAAAACATATTTTTGGAGCGACATGAGTTTGAGTAAATAATGACTGAATTTAAATTTTTGATTGAACTATCCCTTTGCAGGTTGATCTTATCAGATCAATAATTAATGGGTCAGATGGGGGCAGAAGAGAGCGACGCTAGATTATCAAAAAATAGCAAAATCCACCACCTTGCAGGAGTTCACAAGCAGGGGCATCAGCTCAACAGTCCGTGTTGAACAAAAACTAGCGGGGAGGCGCTGCTTCTTGCCAGAGCACCTTCTGCTGGTGTCACGTTAGTGTCAGTCAGCTTTAATTAGTCTGAGTTCATGTTAGCCCACCGGTGAATGTACTCCCAGCAGGTGACTTTGGCAGCAAGGCAGAGCAGCATAACGACCTTGTGAGAATTTATCTGCTTTTATCTCCTCTCTTTTCCTTCCACCGTAAAATCGTTTGTCACAAATTAGCATGTAGCTGTGTGCCGTTTTGTGCCACCTGGTGCAATTCGGAGATCTCTGTTTGTTGTTGTTACTTTTTTTGACTCAGTTGATGACGGAGGAAATTATACAGTAGTCCAATGCTGATCTTGGATCTGTTTCAGTGACAGCTCACCTGTTATCTACTGCCTCCACTGCAGAGGTCAGAGTAAGTGGGAGTGTGGCCAATCCGTACCAGGCTTGCTCTTTCTTTAAGCTCATTAAAGCACTTGTCTGTTACTCTCTTCTCCACACATCTACTGCAAGCCCTTAATAATCTATAAAATTGCTTACTCTCTTCCAAATACCTGTGCTTAGCTCGGCTGGAGACAGGAGTGAAGAGTGAAGTCCTAAAAAAAGGCCCTAAACCCCAACAGCCTTAACCGCAGTCCCTCGACATCAAATAGACATCCAAAGCACACTTGAAGCCCTGCTAATGCAAGCCAATTGGAGTCTCCAGACCTGCGCCAGGCCGCACAGTATCGCTTCCCCTTGGCAGTCATCTCTGTGGTTAATCTGATCACAGTGCAGTGTTAACAACACATGGCCTGGCCCTGGAGCCTGCTCTAAATGAGGTTACATCCAAAGCAATACATTGATGAATAATTAAAAGCCCAGATGCAGAACTTGAAGTGACTTAGCCAGCGACCCTGGGGTCTAATCACATGGTCGAGCTATATTTGGTCATCTTTTCAACGGCATCTCCATCACTCACTCTATTTTTCATGCGCCCTCGTGCTTTCTCGCATATACACATACGCAGTGGTCGCTATGGTTTGTTGGTCATCTGCCAGAGCTGACAGCGAGCATGATGGCAATGTTATTCTACTTTGGGCTCAAAGTCAGACAACTGCTGGCAACTGTTAGTTAAAACAATCTGCCCTAATAAACAGTTAAACTGTCTTTGACGTTAATCATCATGCATTTTTGTGTGACATTTTGTCACAGCATTTCAGATACACACCTTTTTTTCTATTATAATCATGTAACTTAATTTTCAAAGGTAAAATTATTTATCAGTAACATTTAGATACTTACTATAGTAATAACAGTAGATTATGCATAATTACATGCAACTCCTAAACCTAATCCAACCCTATAGTAAGTACATGTTGTCAATATTACAAAGTAATCAAATGTATAATAACACTGTAACAAAGACACCTTAAAATAAAGTGCAACCAATTTATCTTTAGTATTCTGAGGTTGAATTTAAAAACTGAGGGTACAATTTTGAAAGGGCATGACGTTTACACTGTGACAGGTGACATTTCATGCGCTAATAAAGAAATCTTTCTTTTCATTGCTCACTTTTTTGTTGTTTCCCCTGTGCTATATTTTAGTCAGACTGCTTAAACAACATGCAAACAAAACTGGCTTTAAAGAGCAAATTGACTGTACCAAAGTAAACAAAATCTTCATCTGTAAACAAAACAAGTGTCTTGAGCACGGCATTTAATCAGTGAATCTTGAGCTGGGTCTGAATGTCACAGATGCAGAAACAAACATAAATAATATTATACCTGCATACAAACCAACAATAAAACACTGCACTGAAAGACATGACTTCCAGAGTTTCAGATCTTTGTAGTATGAAATATTAGTATTATATAACATACCAGAAAAAAACATTGAAAAACACCAGATTTTCTAAGTTTACTGCTGTAGAAACATTAAAACAAAGGCTTGCATATAAATCCAGTGTGACATCAGTTCTCTTTGACTGTGGAGTGGGAGCCATTAGGGACATCTTTGTATATGCCAAAGTGCCAAAGGACTTCATCCATATCAAAGCATCAGTTTAGAGAAGCCAACATATGACATAAAATGATTCCAGATAAAAGAGATTAAGGAAAGGTTTGCCGTTTTCCACACAGTCTCACTGACAGAGACATGAGGCACGGTGACCTTCTGAATCTAATTTACAAACATAAAAGATATTGCACTGCCATAGAAGTATCAAATTAATATAACAGAAAAAAAAAAAAAATGCGAATAAAAGAAAAAAAAAAACACTTTGAAAAAAAAAAACATTTGACTGCTCACTGGTTCTCTGCCAGCATCATGTGTCAAAGTTGAAAATAATGAAGAATATGAAGACAGGGATTAGATGGGATATTGTTCTTCTATTTTACTGACTGGTATTCAACTACTCTGCTTTGATGCTGGCGATAAATGCCATGCCCACATCCATGTGGCAGCTGGGGAACTGGGAGAGACAATTTCAGATTTTTATTTGCCTGTGAGTGCAAAAATGCAGCGCTTACCCTCATATTACCTCAAGCTTTCTTTTCAGTGATAAAGGGAATCCAAAATATCTGAAGTGGGACATTTATTCTCTTTAGAACGGCCTTTAGAAACTCTGAATTTTCAAAAGCATAAAAAAAACAGCGACTATGGGATTGTTTTCATTTCCTCCAACCCTGAGCAGGGCTCATGACCCCAGAGGAAAAAAGCAGGAACCCTGACTTAAATAAATAAATAAGGCTGTCTGATAAAAAGCAGACCCAGGGTTGTATTAATCCATTAAATCTTGCTATGTGCCTATGTTCTTTAAGATTAAGCAATGTTTCCACGTGAAATATTTTTATATGCAATATTTTCGTAAGGCCGACCCAGAGGTAAGTAGACACTATAAACAGTTATTCATAAATGAACAGCAACACTTTAAACAGTTTTTACACAGTTCCTCTGAATTACAGCTATTACGTGTAAAAAACACCATAAACATAACATAAAAATCAGTTTATCAAGTGTAAATAAAAAAAAAATCTGGATGGAAATTGCACAGTGCTAGTTTAATAGCCCTGCCCATCAAACAGAGTCAGGCCTGCTGTGATCTCCGTGAGTGCTTGACACCTGTGACACATGTGCCTCTTTTGTTTATGCAGAGATGGCAGTATAAACATGTGTCCTCCCTGGAGACATATGGCAAATTTACCTTTTCCCTCTGACGCTGGGCTGAAACATCAACATTAATCTTTCTCTCAATGAGACAGAAAGAACATTTGTAGACATAAGGCCAGTCAAGTTAGCCAAGACAAACCTCTCATATCCTAAAAATGCCAAGAGCCCAGTTCTTATGCCAAAAACCACAGCAGGTCTTAGGTGGTTGGAGAAATCTCTCCAATGAAAATGTTTACATGAAGAAAGCCCTTTTTTCTTCTGTATAAAGTGGAGCTGGGGCAAAAGCCACACTGACACACATTGTGAGGCTCATAAGTATAGCAACCTGCTGACAAACATGCTGGAGATTGAAAGCGCGGCCCTCTTCAGCAGAGAACCTTCACTCACAGTCTTGAACTTAATGGAAACATGCAATTTGTCTCTATGTCTTTTCGCTCCACCACACATGTACAAATACATATGCTGAACATACTGAAACAACCTAATTTCAGATAATACAAACATTATCCAGTCAACAAGACCTAACAGACCACATCTTAACCCCAAACAGTGCTTTCTGACAGACAAAACAGTCATTGTGGTTGTACTTACATTGCCCACAGAGCCAGTAAAGACGTCTGGGATGAAGGCCTTGACAGGAAAGCCAAATGATGCAGTCTAAGGAACGTATTCATGATGACAAATTCACAACATATTGAAGTTATAAGAATGTTGCTTGTCCACTGTCTTATGTGCCCCCATGATTGTGTCACATGACCATTCATAAATCAATCTAATTTGCTGAATCTGAGATATTTCGTATTATTATCAATGTTGTAAACAGTTAGGCTGCTTAATATTTTTGATGAATAGAAAATTCAAAATAACAGTATTTATTTGAAATATAAATATTTTGTAACATAAATGTCTTTACTGTCACTTTTAATCAATTTAATGTGTCATTGCTGAATAAAAGTATTAATACATTTTTTTTGGTGACCCTACACTTTTGAACATAGTGTGCATGTCACTCATTTTTCTTTCCTATGTTAAAACAGTAATTTAGGGTGGGACATAGTGAAGGGCTCACCTTATTATATTTATAGCCAACAGCCTTCAGACAAAGTCACAAAAGTCATCTGTATTAGGTGAAGGGAAATTCTCATTCTAGACAGAAAAAAACTGCATATGATTCAGAGAACAGTATTTTACCAGCTAAAAGTTACATAAAAAGCTAAAAGTTTATTTGTCAGTTTCTAGGAGTGCGCTAGACATCAACATCAACTAAAAGCCACAAAATCCTAATTCTCATTTCTTGAGTGCTATTTAGTTATTTTCAAAGTCAAAAAGTTGAAGATGCAATATCACATGGAGCACTGAGCAGACAACAACAACAACAAAAAATGCAAAAAAAATTATACTTGTACAGAGTTGCTAGATAATACAGAATTTTCACTGCAATTGAAGTGTACTATTTGTTCCACATCGAGCCTACCAAATACAGTCTCTTTATTTGCTTACACGGGCCAAAGTTTGTTTCTTTCCCTGTGTGTGACTCTGTTTTTATGTGTAGATTGTGTTTTGCCTGGGGCTCAGCCATGTCTGGACCTGCATACAGGAGGGAGTCTCTACAGCCGAATAATGAAGAGTTCTATGGAGGTGACAGTGTGGGTAGCAGGTATGCAGTTGAACTCAGCTCAAACCATCTGATCAACTGCTTTCTGTCACACACATACACAAACACATGCACTTTCACACACACCTACCGCATAGGCAAATTTATAGTGCACTGACAGAGCCACAGACAGATGTCACCTTCAAGCAACAATCTCCAGGGGAAAAATACAATGTGTGCACATATAAAGCTCACCAGTGAACTGCAGATTGTACAAATCAGAACGTGAGAACTACATCAACCCACGTATTAGTCAGCTTGATTGTGCCTGTAAGGCTCCATTAAACACGCATGCCTGCTTTAAGGCCAGCAGTTTCCTCTCCGGTGAGAGATTTTGCTGTTTATAATGTATGAGTGACCGGGGACAGTGGTAGAGCTGTCAGGCCTAATAAGATGAAGGCTGAACTTTATGTATCCATACAGGAGAAGGGGGGCAGACGGGCTCTGGAAGTGATTTTCACTAACTCTCATGCTGTTGCTCCTCTAAGCACGGCCCTGCAGTAATGTAATAAAGAGGAAGAGAGATGGATTGGTACCCGAAGTGGATGAGAGAGATGTATAAACAGTGGAAGACAAAGAGAGAGAGAGAAAGGGGAGGGCTGTGCCTCTCAACCACAAAGCAGAAACACCCCTTTATAGACATGACGCAGTGCCGTAACACATCAATATTCAAAGACGGCACCACAGAGCAACAACCGCCAACCCCCCCCCCAGATCCTTAATAATTCATACTGACGGTAATGCAGCCGGACAAAAGATGTCATCCTTTCTCTTCTGATGTCATCAATTTGAAATGGCATTCACTTACACTTTACATCTTTACGGGGGAATATTCAGTAAACAAAGCTTGACAGTTGGTGACAAGGGGAATTTGGATCGAAAAACATCTCCGGTTGTCATGTATTGAACCGAACCTTACAAAATGGTACAAAAGCATAAGTATAAAAAATAGTGCAATCCCATCGCAGATCACAGGGTTCTAATTGGGTGTGTCTAATGTGCAGTAGGCAGCTATGTTCATCTGCCCACATAACTGCAGGCTGGGAGAGAGGCGAAATGTGACCCTGCCATACTCAGTGAGTTGACAGTGCTTTAATTCAACATGATACCAGACACCCGCAGTCTGCCCCGGCCTGCTAGAACTGCTGCTAGTTTTATACTCTCAGAGGCACTTAAAATACACAAACACTGCTCTGGACCACAGGGGAGGGGGGCGAAAAAACGTTTAGCTCTGAAGCAACTCACATATTTGCATATTAGCTTTTTCGAGCAGTGTAATATTGATTGTTGCTTTTTCAAGTCTGGTAGCATGCGAAAGTGAATCATTGGGAAGATGAGTTTGGAATAAGGGTAAAGGAGAGCTGCGTGCCAGAAATGGTGTTGACATGTCTTGTGTGACCTGCTATTCTCCATCTAAAACTATTTTAAACAGCTTTTTGATCATTTTTTTATACTTGTCATGCGGTTTTCATTATCTCATTTTAATTGAGAGACAATGTAGAATATCTGGATAAAAATTGCTTTGCATTATAAACTTAAAAATAATACTTACATTGATATTTAAACATACTTTTGGATTTTTTTTATCAGGGATAAAGTTAACTTTATAAATATACTACTGTTTATTGTTAATTCAGGATTGTTCATTATTCCTGTTCATTTATACTTATCTATTTTATTGATTTAAATATTTATTAATTTATATACATAATTATAAACTTTGAAATGATAGTATTAGCATACACATCAACATTTAAGGTCGGTAAGGTTTTTAAAAATGTTTTTGAAAGAAGTCTCTTACGCTCACCAAGGCTGCATTTATTTGATCAATAAAACAATAAAAAACCTGACATACACTTTTCCTTGTACATTATTTGAATTGAACCTAAAAACAAAACAGGTCTGTGGGCTCATTGCATCAGCAACCCATATAAAGTGTGATGGCTATTCCTGCCAAAGTGGGCTTCATTTACAGCAGGCAGAGCAGAGACACACAATCCCCTCGCTGTCGACCAGCACTGACCTCAGCTGCTCAGAGCCCTTCGTTATCACACACACACAGAGAGGGAGAGGGGGGATCGAGAGAGAGAGAGAGAGAAGAAGAGGTGACAACAGTGCCCTGCTGTGAAAGACAAGGGCTCCAATGTACCCTGAGAGCTTGGTTTTCAGCACCCTCAAGCTGTGCCCCTTCATCCTCATGCCACCCTCTACAGCTCAGCAGGACTCGATTACTCATGCGATGGAAGACAGAGATGAGCACAGAACTTAGAACTATCTCCAGATAGACCAACAAATATTTGTTTTGATCATCAAAGAAAGTGATTCTTGTAAATCATGTTACACTGATAATGCAAGTAGCACATGAACTCAAAGATTTTGGTTAACTATAATAACCCTGGTCGGAAATAATTTTCAGAATTATTTTTTCCCCCTCAGCTGATGAATGATAAAACTTTCACAGCTAATCAGAATCCACCTGACTTTAAAGAGCTGGAGCATTTAAATTTGCAGATGACAAAAAATAAGATCCGACTATCTCTAGTTTTAAATCATTGTTAAAACGTATCTATTGACTTAGGCTTTTAATCTTTCTGGGTGTTGTTGAGTTACATGTTCTTTGTGTTTCTTCTGTGTGATGTTATTGTTTTTGTATATTTAGAATATTTCTCTATCTCTGTACAGCACATTGGGCAACAATGGTTGTATTAAATTGTGCTATAGAAATAAAACAAACAAACAAAAATGGCAGTTCATACTTATAATAAACAGAATGATAACATGCCCTAATATAATTATCGTTATATATTTATAGTTACCGTTCTTGGAGTGAATGGGCCTAAACTTCTAATAATTTTTATTTACAGAAAAGTTTCTTATGCATTTGCCCTCCCTGGTAACCTAAGAAAATCAGCATGCACTGTATTTGTACTAGTGGAGTTTAAAGTTCCCTGACCTTCTCTTAACACTCAGGTAACTGGATATCAAGATCAGTTGCATGACACCTTGGTTAATATTTTGACCCACAAAGACCCTCCTTAGCCCACGTACCAGATGCAAATATAGCCATTGCCAGGAAAGTTGTGCTATATCATTGGAAAGTTCAGCCCATAAATTAGTGTGTAGTGAACTCCGGTTCTTTTAGAAGCTGTGTGCTCTGACAGAACCGCAGCCCACATGCTGACACGCTATGATGATTTCACATCAACACTTTTACAGTCATGCTGCCTTCCTGAGCATGAGATTGAGTGGGTGGGGTCATTAGAACAGACCGCAACTGATCGAAATAACAGGCCTGCGTGTGTGAGTACAGGACCCCTCCCCACAGGAGGCTGGCCTTGCTCCTAAACGACAGGAAAAATAACGCACTGGGATGCTCCTGCAACGAGATCCGTTTCAGCAAAAATCTGCTTGCATCTGTCAGAATGAAAGGCAGCTGAAGGGGGCGGCGGACTGTGTAAGCATCCAGTATGAAAACAAGATTCTCCTTACAATACATGGCATTTAGTGAGCGGACCAGTGAAAGGCCTCTCAGTAATCCTAGCCCACTCTCTGCAAAGCACTCTCATTAGTATCAAGGGACTCAATATTTGCAACCCTAGTTTAATGCTGTTTATATTTACACTTACAACGTGGATGACTGCCAATTCACGCGCCGGACCATTTCATTTGGCTCGTTTTTTCTTTTTTTTTTTCTTTTTTTAATCTCGATTTTTGTGGCATTAAACACTCATAATAATCTGTCTAAAAGCAAGCTATTTACAGAGAGGAGGGCTACTGGAAAGTTTTGCTAGAATGCACTCTGTTCTGGAGTGGAGTATTAAAATACAGCCCGAAATGACAGAGGAAATGGATTAGGGCACACTTAATTCTATGGTATTAAAGGGATAGTTCAACCAAATTATAAATGGATTGTTCACACACACAAAAAATAAATTTCTTTGATCATTTACTCAAACTCATGTTGTTGTCAAAACCTTTTTCTCTGTAGAAAACAAAAGACGATTTTGTTTTTGAACTTTTTTTGACTGTACACTCTAAGAAAAGTCAGCGAAAGTACCACAAAATGTACTATGTCAATGAATAAAACATAGTTTGAATTACACATTGCATTGTGTAGTGTATTAGGGTTGAATGAAATGTTGGATAGTTTATTTTCTTTCAAGTTAGTCATACAAAAGTAAATAATGAACAGAATTTTCTATTTTGGGTGAACTATCCTTTAAGGCCCATTTACAGAATCATAATGGCAATGTGACCTACGTTGCAGATGGACATGTTTTAGCAACTTAATTCAAGAGACTGACCATAAAGTCGCTCTTAATTATACCCCGTTCATGTTATGCGCCCAAGAAAAAATAATGATATACGTCCACTTGGATTCTATTTCCACTAACCAGTCCGGCTTCTCCCATAGCCGTATATGAAAGCAATATCGTACGTCTTTTATCTGCTAATGTGTCTTCCACCACTGGGGCTTAAACAGCGGGTCATGCGTATCAGATAAAGCCAGATAAATGGACCAGGCAGACGGATGGCACCAGGTAGGCAGCGGGCTTTTAAAGAGAGCCGCTGTGGGCCATGAACCAGGACTGTAGGTTGTGATGAGAACTAATCCTCAATGAATGCAGTATGGACTGAGTCTAAGCAGCATGTGTGGTAATCTCCTCCAGTCTCTCACAGCTACTGCCAACCTCACTCTTTGTAGTGGGTGCCAACCTGGGTGGTAAGGGGAGCTCAGAGACACTATTAAGCTGGGATGGCATCTGGGAGCTGCTCATTCCAGCACTGAGCTCCAAAGCCCAGATTTTTGCAGAGAAATAAAAGGAACGGGGGACGGAAAGGGGGAGAACACGTCTTTTGGGCTTATTTTCGGCTTAAGTTAACAGCTTGAGTGTCATTAACATCTTACATTTACATTTCCAACAACAAATAAGACGTGGACTTAGCGTAAGGGCTTTGCAACAGGATGCGTGACGAGATTGAGTTTCTTACACAACAAATCAGCAAAATCCTGATTTACAAATGCACTTTAGTCTCTGGTGATCTTCCAACCTGAGATCAAATCAGGCCTTGCAAAGTCTATAGCAAATCTAATTAGTTTCTCCCTCAGATCCAAAAACATAATCAGCCTGTAAACGCTTTCCGCTACGCGGTGGACTTAAGTGCAGCGGGCTGCAGGAAAGATATGAGCGTGGTTTCTCTCTTCCTGCACACAGTGGTTAAATTATAGAAGCCCATGAGCCCATGAGAACAGAGACTACCCTTCCAATCTCTTTTCCTCCTCTTCCTTCCTTCCCTCCTACAGAATGAATTAACACCCTCCGCTGCCACCTCTGATTAAAAAAGCTCATTGGAGAGAGATTTGTAATCATTTGTCTATAATGAATTCTTAGAACCCTCACCCACAATTCTCACCTGCCACAGCCTGCAGACACACTCACAAAGGATATAGAAAGAGATGAGGAAAAAAAGTGAGAATAAGCTATGATATTACCTTCCCTCGTAGTTTTTTAAATATGAATTCTTTATACACCATTTTTTTTCTTCACTTTTTTGCTCTTCCAGGCTTACAGCCTAGTTTTGTTTTAAGATCTTTTTTAATGAAATTTCACATTCATATGGTAAAAAAAGATTTACAATCACACAATTAATAATGTGTAGTGAAGTGTAATATGCAAATTATTTACAAATTAGGGCTGTCAATTGCCAGTTGGATATGTTTTCTCATTCAAAAACAGCTGGACGGAGTGCAACGGAATGAAACTAAATCTCAAAAAATTATTTTAAATTGACAGAGTGTCTTAAATATGAATAGTTTATGGTGTGAAGTGCCAAAAAAGCAGCAAGACGTAATGCAACAGCCAATGACGTGTTCACAGACCAAACATTTAAAAACGGCCTATAAATGTTTCCTCAGACAGACTGACAAGTTACTTAATGGAATGTATTTTGGACTGTAAGCCAGTAATAGACTAATGTTTAAAGATATGAAAATAAAACAAAAATAGACTGACTATTAAATCAGTGACACTTTTCAAAAAGGTTATGTACTTTATCATTACTTAATGCAATAATTAACATGAAAAGAAGGAACAATAATTTTAAAGCATTTATCAGTCTTGGTTGAAGTTAATGTCTAACAAATTTTAATATTTAATATTAAGTAGTACTTTTGTAATAATTAAAATATAATTTAACATTAACTTAAATTAGCAAATTAAAAATAATACATTTATGAATTAAAATGAACCTAGATAAATAATACATTTATATATAATACACATATACACGTACATGCATATAAAAAATAAATAATTACTGACATATTTATTTGCATCTATTGACATTAATTGCAATGCATTTCATTAATGAGCATATCGTGTAAATAAAAACTGTATTCATTTGTGAGCCCTACCTTAAATCTTTAGCAATGTCTCAGAACATGTTAATGTGGCTAGCACTTTCTCTTGAAGTAATGTGAATATTACATCTTTTCCCACATATCTCACTTTTCATTAATTTATAAATAGCTCCCAATTGTGGCACATTACTCACAGGTGCATATATCACGGTTTGAAACGAAATCCAAGTTTGTCTTTATTAATAACCTTAATATATCAGTGGAATGCAGAGTGTGATGGATTAAAGGCCCCATATATCCCATGCAGAGCTGATTAATTTGTGCTCTGGAGGTTCCCGCAGCTCTCTTGCCCTCCTAATGAATGTGCACAGCCAGCATGGACACTGTTGCTTCCATGACCTTTCTGTTTGAGTGCCAGGCCATCTGTCTCCCTGTGTGCACACGCTCCTAACCTGTGCTCGAATGGACGCTGCTTTGAAGGCGTGACCCTCGCTTATTTCTCAAATATGAATCTATGTCGGTAGAAACCTTGAGCAGGGGTTTATGCACGTGCAATAGCAGAAAACCACAAGAAAGTATGAACGTTTTCAAACCTAAGGGATTCGCTGTCGAGGTGCTGGAAACGTCAAAGCAAATTCAATTACTTATTTCAACCTGCTTTTATTAATGCAAGGCAGATGTGACTGTTTAATATCACGCTTTGCTTTTTATTACACGTACGGCCACCTTCATGGCATGATATTACATGCAGCAAAGCTCTTTAGTCCCGAATCTGTTCAAGTAATAGATTTAAAATGATACCTTCTGATATGTCAGGTTTCATTTTGACTTTGCGGTGTATGCGCATATGTCAAGCATGAAATCTGCCAAGGCAGTATGATCTGTAAGCCACAGTCTCATGTCTCAACCTTAATAAAAATGACACATTGGCTGTTTATGATAAGAGAGACGGAGAGGGTATTACCGCTTCCCGTTGAGCGACATGCCGTAATGGTGACTGGTGGCAGTGGTGAGGTGGCACGGGGGAGGGAGGTAGACAGGTGGCGCACATTTGGGTGTGATAAATCTGCTCTTCTCTGGCAGGGAGCAGACTCGGCTCAGAGCTGCTGGAAATGTCAGCTAATGTGAGTCTCACTCAGGAGGTTAGGCAAGAAAGCACTCTCAAGGGAGAAGCGAGAAGACAGGGAAGAAAGAGAGAGTGGAGACATGGAGAGTGGGCTCCCCAGGGGGCTTGGCAGGTAGTCTGTCTTCTGGGCAACTTTCCGCCTGAGGTAAAATAATATGGTTGCTGGAAAGGTGACACTGTCCTCCACTGCTCTGCAGTCGTTTCTACTCTAATAAAGCACCTGTATGTATGTATGAGAGATACTTCCTGAGTGGGGCTCAAGGGACAACTGATCATCAGACATGAATCAAGGTCACTGTTTACAAACCTAAAGTCTTAACCTTATGCTACTGGGCCAAAGAAATAATATAATAATATGGATAAAGCAGAAATGGATCTGTCATAAAAGCCAACCAATACTGTTCATATTGACTTTTTTTTTTTGCTGCAGATTTTTATCATCACTTTTATCATTCACCCTCACGTAGTTGTAGTTCCAAACCTGAATGACATTCTTTCATCTCTGGAACCACATTGACTGGACAATTATGGACAAAAATACATTCTTATCTTTTTTTAGTCATACAGGTTTTGAACAACACAAGTGTGAGTAAATCATGACAGATTTTTCATTTTGGTGTGAATGTTTTCCCCCAAGAGGAAGTAATGCTCATTATTATTATTATTATTACTAATGCCATATACAAGTACGAAAGAAATAGAAAACAAAGAGAAAGAGGAAAAGGCTGCCACTTTATGCAACAATAACATATTTCTCAAAATGTTATAGGATCCAATTGCAATTTTACCTTTACAATTGCGTAAAACATTACAATAAAGTTTTTGGAGTCAATTGCTATATGCCATATACTGTATATTCAGTTTTAAATTTAGTCCATTGTTGTAACATTTGATTTATAAAATTGTAGTACATCAAATATATCTGGCTAATTAAAGGAGGGAGCAGTTCACTTCCAGAATGAAAATTCTGTCATCATTTACTCACCCTAACTGCTGTTTGTTACTTGTATGTTTTAAATTTTTTTTATTTTTTTCGCAGCAGCAGCACTTTTTGCATTTCAGAGCAGTAACTGTAGCCAAGTCAATTCAGAGGTTTACAAGCATTTGCCAGTTAAAGTTCTAAAAACTGTGACTCACAGTCACTAGGACGTGATTCACAAAAATCTGTTGATTTTGTGTCTACTGCTTCAATCTCACAGCTGACATATTGTGTAGTAGTAAATCCACACGTAAGAGGTTGTTCTGTGACTGATCTTGTAGTTGGTCTTTAGTCAGACCTGCAGGTTTGATGGAGAATAAGACGTGAATCAGTGGCACCATCCAATAAAGCTTCAGGCGTATTCAACCACCCACTCACTCACTCACACACACACACACACACACACACACACACACACAGAATCTTTTATCAAGTTTTGTGCCTCATGTGTAATCGCTTATCTTTCCACAGCAGCAACCTGCCATCATAATCGTCAGTTATAACGGCCCATAATCTGCAGGGGGAGTCCCGAACTGATCTGATGGCTATCACTACAAATCTCACTGCAAATCACTCAAATGACACAGAGAGCCACCACACAACAAATCCACATTCCACATCCACATCCAACGGTACTGCTCAAAACCTATAAATACAGGAAACAAACTCTGAATAGTACAGAACAGCGGAAGACACACAAAAATATCTACCAACCACAATTCATCTCTGTGAGCTAAGTCTTGGATAACCTAGACCAATATGTCATCCTAAATGGGTCTGTAGTTCGTCATTCGCTGTGCAGGATTTTCTGTTTGTGCCACACTGCTGATCAAAGCACACACCCACCATTAGATGAACAGAGCGGTCCAGATCTGCTGCAATTGGCGTCCATTAGAGAGTGCTCGTGTGTGAGTGTGTGTACACTTGAAACGAACCCCTAACTGTTTCTACCACTGTTTGAGAGTCATTAAAGTACACTGATGTTGGCAGATCCACATTCCTTATGAATAGTTTTGCATTAAGCTGGATTGTGCTGAGACATGCCTTATGAAGCACAAAATCATAAATAGGTTTTAAATTAAGCTGTACTTGTGCCTGACTTGTATGTACTGTATATTTTTATTATTAATTTCAAAGGATAAAGCTTTTATAAACAAAATTTGAGGGGGGGTTGATTCAGTGGGTAACAAAGCCTACCATACAGAAGCACAAGATATGAAGAAAATAATAATTTATAATGTCTCTTATGATCACCAAGGCTGCATTTATATGATTTAAAACAAAGTAAAATCAGCAATATTGCTTAATATTACAATTTAAAATTTTATTTTATTACTGTGATGGCAAAACTGAATTTTACTCCAGTCTTCAGTGTCACATGATCCTTCAAAAATCATTCTAATGCTGATTTGCTATGCAAGAAACATTACTTATTATTTATCAATGTCAAAAACAGTTGTGCTGCATACATTTCAATAAATAAAAATATAGAGAAATAAATACAAAAAAGAGATATATAAATATATAAATATATATATATATATATATATAGAGAGAGAGAGAGAGAGAGAGAGAGAGAGAGAGAAAGAGAGAGAGAGAGCAAGATGTCATTGCCCCATAATGTTATAAATGAAATTATTATAGACAATTCTTTAAATTTCTCCTTAATTTCAGTTGATAGCATAAACCCCAAAATCTTCTTGATTAGAGGACAATTTAAATAATTTTTAAAAAGACACAGCTTACCCCACTCACTTCTACTTAACTAAAATCCAGGTATTTAACTGGTGTCTTTCAGATGTGAAAAATATGACAAAATCATTTTTAACAGGTGTCAGATGATTGCTGTCAGTGATGTCCCCTCCAAAAACCCCATTGTATCACAGACATCAGTGGCGAAACCCAGCCCGAGCATCTTATCACCACATGGTGCCTGTGCAGTGAGTCGATCTGGTGCGGCTTCACATCCTCATTCATGCCTAAGCATCATAATGCAGGCTTACTGTACAAGCAAATGCTTTTCATCCGTTTAGCCTCTTTTAACAGTAAAGCTTGCCTTACTCCCCACCAAAGTCAAACCAAGCAGGCAATCATCAGCTCTTGAGGGAAAATAAGAAAGACAGATAACATTTAAAGCCTTGCCAATTAGAATCGCTTGCTTCATGTCAGTAGAATAATTTAATGATTAATTTATAGTTTAATTTTCCACCTCCACGATAATGAGGCAGAATGCATTCCGACCTAATAATATAACAAAACATTGCCGAACACATCCTGTTGCTTTCAAAAAGAGGATGGCGAAAGCGTTTCTGGCTTGTCACATCAATTACACACAGCCATCCTAATTCACGCCACAAAAAAAAGAGGGTGAGGGAAGAATGTGAAGGGAAAAAAAAATTGGAATCAATCCAATCATGCACAATTGTGTATTATATAAGATAAGCAGACCAATTATAATAAGTCATTACAATCACTGGCAAACATAGCATTCAATTGTCATGCTGCTTTTGTTAGAAGCTGTCAGTTCCCCCTTCTCTTTACGCATGGCTGACCATGCCTGGTGGACTGTAACCATGTGGCACTGATGGCTCCCAGTACATACACACACACTCACACAAAGCGAGAGAAAGAGGCAGGGGACTCAAGCTTGATCTATTTTCACCGGCCTTGGGGTCTGTTTCACACCCCCTCACAGCGCTGACAACAGAACTAACATGTGGATGTGAAACCAGAGACGGGCTGCCATTACTTGACCTCCTGCGCTCCCGAGCATCCTGTTAAGCTACAACACACACACACGTTAGAGGGAGGAGGCGCTGCCTGTGTAAACAAATCAGACAGGAGATGAGATGAGACAGAGAGAGCGAGCATGTCATTCAAGTAAATTAATGGATTAATAGTTTGCAATTAAACGATTTGTCTTAATTGAAAAATCATTGGTTGTGTGTGATCATTAGGAGTGCGTATCCGACCCCCTGCACCCAGAGATCAGGGATAATGAGACTCGGGGAATGAAGTGCATGATGGGGCATGGGATAAGCCGAGTCAGCCTACCACACAAACACACACACTCGCTCTCATCTGACCTCTCTCTGGAAATGAGCTCCACACTCCAAGCTCTCATGGGTAATCATATATGGAGCTGCCCATGATGACAGTTAATTTGAAACTATCTGGCTACTCCTCACGCCCCTCCTTCCCCTATCCTGCCCGTCTGCCTGTATGTCTGTCTATTTCTTGTTCTCTCAAACCATTTGCTCTCTGCTTCTTCCTTTGTCTCTTTCCTGCTTCCCGTATGTCTCTCCCTCCCAATGCTCCATTAGAGCCGGTTCTCCATGCTCCTGCAATCAAATTAATTCCCCACATTTTCCACGAGGAACCCCCATCGTTCTAGAGCTAATGTTTTTAATTCAATTGGAGCAATCCATATCCAGGCCCATTTCCTGTTTGGTTGTGCCAGCGAGCCCCTCCCTCAGGCGCCTTTAGAGAGCACGTCTGCGGCATCTCGATAAAGGCGCACACGCGTGGGCATCACACCAACGAGCGTGCGAGACCGCCTGGTGTGTTTACATTGCTTCATCTAGACAATGAAAAGCGGCTCATTAAAATAAAAGTGAACACACACACAGACATGTGTGGAATTGGCTGGGCTTCTTTTATACTGTGGGAGAAATGCCGCAGTAGTCATTAATGTTTCACAACACATCTATATCGCTGATATTTTTTTTTCACCCAGTCTCATTGCCAGATGAGGCGGGGGGCGGGGCAGTCCATGTCTGTTTTGAAGCCAGGGAACGGTTTGTGAGCTGCTGGTCTCTGCAGGCACACTCTTTCCCCATTCTCATGAATTAATCAGTGGATGCGTGTGTTTGTGTGTTTGTGAGTAGCTGGTGGCCAGAATGATGCTGATATAATGAGCGGTGCAGGGACCATGCCGGCGCAGAAGCGACTCTGTCTAACGCGCAGACCATCATCCCCTCATGGCTCCTTAGCCTTACCCTCTTCCCCATGGAGCACGGCCATGTTTGGCCTCTCATTAACTAGATAAATATATCCATCCCTTCACCTCCTCCTCCTCATTCTCTTTCTCTGTTTCTGTCTTGATATTATCAGCCCCCTGATTAGTCGGCCTCAGCCATGCGGGATCATGGTAGGATTACCTTCCAGGCGGCAAGCACAACGCAAAAGGTACTTTCGATTCTTCCTGTCACGTTAAACAGCAGGACACTAACTAGACTAGAAAGACCTGGGTAGCATAGTAGTGCCAGTGGTGATAAACCTGCGCCCACACAAACACACTCATGGCTACGGCTGCGGGGGTTGCTGGTGATTATCGTGAGATGCAACTGGGCTTTCCAATAGGCAATTATCTCAGTCAGAACACATTTGAATTAGAGCTGCAGGACAGGGTAATTACTGAGGTCAGTAGATAAGGCTCTCTCTCTCTCTCTCTGGTCTCAGGTTGAGTCTATAGATAAATCCCTGCAATGCTAAAGCTACATTCATTTAAGAACCGCCACTGGCATTGATCCAAGATGGCTGAAGTGTCACGCCAAGGGAAAATCATTCTGCTCACCTAATGACACAATCAAGCCCAACAGACACAGACTCTCTCTCTCTATCTCTCTCTCTCTCACACACACACACTGACACACACAGGAAAGCCAATGACCTATCAAAGCAGTGACATGTCTGTATACACATCACATGTTCATTTCAGATACTTCACCTTGGATATATAGCTTTTGACACAGTGTCAGTGCAGGTGTTGATATTAGATGACTTACTTTCATCTGAAAAGGGACAGTTAAACCAAAAAATGGTCTTAATTTACACACCTTCATGTCTTTCGATACCTACATGAATTTATTTCTTCTGTGGAACACAAAAGAGGACATTTATAGCATCCAAGCTGCTCTTATCAATACAACAAAAGTAGATTTTGATTAAATAATAAAATTTGTGTCACACAAAGCAATCATTTGGCTTTAGGAGTCTTGGAGTATAGTGTAATAAGAGCTACATGGGCTACTTTTATGATTTTTTGGTGCTTTTAGTCATTTTGACTAGAGAGCATATGGCCCCTATCTACTGTCACTTTATGGAAAAACAGCAGCATTAACATTCATCAAAACATCTCTTTTTGAGTTAAACGTAAGAGATGATATGAATTAATGAACTGATTAAAACATTTTTTGCTGTACCATAAATCATACAGGTTTGAAACAAAAAGAGTAAATGCTATACTTTATTTCTGTTGAACTAATGCTTATTTTTTTTATTAATATACAATAAATATATAACATGAGCAGTTATTATTGAGATAAAGAGAGGTTTTACATAGTCAAGTTAAGAGTCTTCATCAATCTGTGTCATTGATTGGATAGAAGCCATGCATAGGTGTACTGAATGATTGGAATAGTTGATGCTCGGCCTTAGCATGACAAAGAAAGCAGTAAAGCCTAAATGGCTCTTAATGAAAAAGTTCACTGAGTGAGAGAGCGAGAGAAGAGCGCAATGTACTCTGCACCAATGCATTGTGGGATGGAAGGTTTATATGTGATACATTCCCATTTCTCTTTGCCTGTGGCTCTTATGTTTATATAACAATACTGTCTCAATCATTCTCCTCAGTTGGTTGAAGGTTACCAGGGGCAAGAGGGGTAACAAATGGACTGGGCACAACGTCTAAGAGATAGCACTCTGAAGGCCAGATAATAGGCTGTCATAATGGACAATACAGAGAGAAAAACCTCCCGAGATCAACTGAACCCAAAGAACAAGTAGGTTTGCATTATTCATCGTCCCCACTGAAGGTTCGGCAGCTGCATTACATTAGACTCTTCAGTACTGTGGTCGTATAATACTGGGGAAAAAAATGCTTTAATGTAAAATATGACCAATATTTTCACCGAAGGTTGGTTTGAGGTGGGGTACAAGAATATTATAAGCTCTCTGGAGAGTTTAGTCACTACTTAAATATGTCTGAGAGCTGACCTGCCCTTCGCTGCGGAAATAATGTGTTGTGGATTAAAATACGATTCCATCCACGACAAGAGGTTCTTGTGATCATTCTAATGATGACTGCCATGTGGCAGGTCCGGCTCCAGTCCGCCGCTGCAATCATCCTCTTTTAATAAGACACTTAACACCACCCCTCATTCTCTCGCACCTCTCTCTCTCTCTCTCTCTCTCTCTCTCTGTCTAGACCAGGCTGTGAGAGGGGGATTTGTTATTCAGTCTGTGGGTGCATTTGTCAGTGGATCTGTGGCATTAGAAATAGCAGAGGCTTTGCTGGGCTTTGGTGCCATCTGCCCACATCAGTGTTTCGGCTGCATTGTGATACCTGTCAGAGAAAGTTTAGTCTGCGGCCCAGAGACATGGCTCAAAATACCTGTTTGCCATTTTAACCTGCCTTACATAACTTAGTGTCACTTTCAATTCGATGACATCAGTTAATGCATTTGGTATCATGAAAGAATGTGCATGTTAACATGATGACCATCTCCAATAATATACAATTAATAATATGTAGGTGCTCATATGAAATAATAATTTACAAAATTCACTAAAAAGTAGTTCCATTTACTTTTAGGCTGATGATAAACGGGGCAACTTTGGGCAATGTTGCCATCAATGGGCAACCAGGTGAGACACAGGGCCCACAACCAATCTAAAGTATCCAGATAGAAATTTGTTACCCATTCTCAATGGGAAAGTGCCCAAAAAACATTGCTCAAAAAAGGTTGCCTGGCAAAATTGCTCAAAAGGTTGCCCTGTGTATCATCAGGCTCACCAGAACCTTGTTTTTTTTGCTAATAATCATTGTGCCACAAATGCTATTAATTTAGCTTAACTTGTACTAAACCTTGAATATTTCTTTAATTGATACAATTTTGGAATGTTAAAATTATTTAATAATTATTCATTTAAAATTATTTATTAATTGATATACTGTATGTAGAAATTAACATTAAAAATATGAATAAATGCTATAAAAGAATTCTTTGTTGTTAGTTCATGACACCTAATACTACAACACAAAAATCAAATGTTCTTAATTTGTATCAATGGTTCTATGAAGAATGATAATCAACCATGGAACCTTTATCTTTAAGAGTTTGATGCTAAAAAAATGACCTTATTGTAAAATTTAGCCATAATCTTTTCATTATCAGTCATCTGTCCAAAAAAATGCTGCAAAAACTACACTTCAAAAATTGATAATAGTTCAGAATTATTTATCCCGTCTGAAGAAAAAAAAAAGAAAAAGGCATGACTACCTGCCTATCACATTCCTCCAAGACATCCTATCTGTGTGTGTGTCTTTTGTACCTGCCCCCTGCCACTTCTATCTTCCTGCTCCTCTAATTAACACTACTGTCTGGCTTTTTCCAACAGTGAGGCTTGTTTGCTGGTGAGTCAGTCCCCTTAGAGAGAAAAAAATAAAAATAAAATAAAGACCTGAGATTGTGTCTGTCATACCCCATCTAGCCTAGCCTGCCTGGCTCACCTCTCTGATCATTTATTCATGTTGTGCAGTCACTCAAGACAGTAACACAACATCTTTACACCGTAAAGTTGTGCCAGCTGGCCTCAATGCTACTGCTGTGACCTGGGTCAGGGTGTTGTGTTAGCATAGTTTATGCTCACGACCAGGGGCGCTGGACTGGGGGTAAAACCAGTACTGATTACCAGGGCCCCAAAGGAAGAGAGGGCCCTTGAAAAGTCTGGAATTTATTTTATTTTATCTGGATATTTTTTTAATGGGGGCCCGACAGGACTGCCTATGCATAGGCCCAGGATCTTGTGCAACGCCCCTGCTCACGACAAATACAGACTACATGAACTTTGAGTTGGGTGACCAGACATCTTTGTTTTCTAGAATGTGTATTTGGCAATGGCCGCATTTTTATTGCATATTCAAAACAAGTGAAATAACACCTATTTTGAGAAATAATGCACATTATCATCATCACATACGGTTTGTAATTGTAATTTGCATTTATAAAGAACATTACAATTAAAACAATAAACTTTACCTCTGAAGTGTTAGCTCTATATTAAGCTGCTATGCAAACAGTTGCATAGTAAGTACAGAACACACCATATATAGTATATAAAGGCCTTTTTTATACTTTATAGGTACCTGCATTTGGAAGCTGTTTCTGCCACAGATTAAAAAATAATTAATAAATTAATTAAATAGAATACATACATAAATTAATTAATTAAAAGTAATTGTGTCTTTTTATCTCAGAATTCAGAATTGAGAGATAAAAACTTAACTGAATTGTGAGATAAACTAAGAATTAACTAGAACAAGCTTCTATAATTGTATTTGCCACTGCATTGCATTAATGCTGTGATTATTTCTATGATGCATTATTATTATGATTACTATAATTTCTACTATTATTATTTTATAGCAATACAATGTCATAACTATCAGTGCTTAGGCATTGTTTTGCATCTGTTTTGTATTTCATCAGAAGTCCAAAAGCATTAGTTTGGGGTGTCACAAGACTTTGTAGTTCATTTAAGTATGCAGTATGATGTGTAGGAAAAAAATATGCAATAGTTCCTACATTTACCATGGTCAAAATATGCAAATCTTACAGTTTTTTGTGCAAAAGTTACAAATAAAATCTATAAAAACTAAACTACTAAAAACATTTATTCAGGGCACTTACAAATTCTTTCTCCGATATAAGAAAGAGAGGGAGAAAGAAGCAGAGATGAAAAAAGAGAAATGGAAAAGACAGACTCTTAGTCCCCAGAGAAAGCAGAGTGATTAGCGTTTCTGAAACATGAGCAGTTATTTAAAAATCAATGTATTGTCATTAAAGCTGAAGATTGTTCCCTGGGAGAGCAGGTATTGATCTACGCCTGTGCCCACTGGGTATCGACCGGGTCAGTAATTTGCTTCCAAACATATGTGAAGTATGGGGGTGTGCTACAATAATGGCTCTCCACTATTATTACTGTCTTACTCAGCAGGCAATGCACATTAATTACCACCAGTGAGACTCACTGAGAAACTTGATTACAGCAGAGACGATATATGAGCTCATACCGATCCTCTCATCACTGCTACAGGGTACAAGTGTATCTGATTCTCTCGTGACAGTGGCGATAACTATTCAAAGAAATCTTCTGAACAGTTTTCTGTGTCTAATTATATGCGTTTTTGTCGTGATCTAATCTGGATGGCTCAAAATCTCACATTTCTTGAATTTTGACTGCCTTAAATATGTACTTCAATCTGCCAGCAAAGGCTGCATTTTGACATCCATTTATTCCACCCTAGAGTGCTTTATAAAAGTGTGTTTGAATTTCAAAGCCGTTCTCTTTAATATAAAGTGAATTATTCACAAAACAAGTAGGGGATTATCATCAAAAGCATTTGGATAATGTAAAATTCAACGCGGCAGTCCTTACAACGTGAACACAGGGGAAAATTTATGCACAAATACACACACACACTGATACACACTTGCTTACCAAAGATCAGCAGAATCTGTGCTGCCCCATGCCAATCAAAAACCCAAACACATCTCTCCCGTCTGATTCCTCAGAGCTTCTACTGTGTTTCAGTGATAAGCTGTTAGTCTCTGCAATGATACATTATTTAAAGGAAATTACAAAGATGCGATTTAATAAATACAGTTCTCTCCCAGGAAAGACCTTGAAGCTTTGTGTTTATCTAATCCTACGAGTTTGTGTGTGCTCTTTTACTGTTCTGCCTGCTAGAACAAAACCCAATCATTAAAAATCCCTCTTTAATATTCATAATCTCTTTTGAACTGTAAATTCCATCTGTAGTTTATAGTGATGACTCACTCATAGAACTGCCTGTAATCCTCTCTATGTGTTGGGTGGCTCCGAGCCTGGATGCAAAAAAGGGCGACAGCAGGGCCATATGAAAGCTATTATCGATGGAATATGTTAGTATGACAAACATATACTGAACAACATAAAGAAAGACTGCAGCTGATGGTAGCAGTCTAGTGTTATTCTTATTAGGTGGATAACACAATGTACTTATAAATAGAAAACTCCTTACAATGTATTTAGTATTTCAGATATTATACTATATATGCATTACAGCACCATATTCTACTACATAGGTGGATTTGCATGAAGTTTATATAAATAGTTTAAACACACATAATTTTCACATATAAGGCATGTGCTTGCTTTTTTACTTTCCATGCCATTGCCATGCTGACATTTCATTCCTTCAGTTAATAAAACTTGAAGCAAACATACCCCTCTGTGCTTTCTGCTAAATGTCTGGTTTATAATTAGATAATAAATGAGTACCACCAAGCTGCAAGCTGCAAAATTAGATTAGATCAAATTAGAATAAGATACATAATGACAAAACTTCTGTAGCAACAGACTGATGAATGCTCACACAGTATCACTACGCCTGTACCATCCACCTCTTGAACACGCTCCCTCTCATGTCATAATGCATTCAGTGCATCAACCTAGCATGCATCGAGTCATTGCCAGCCTTTCACATTACCAAAACTCAACTTCGAAAGCCACATCAATCCATAAAGTATTTATTAGAGGTTGTTCCATTTGGTCCCCAACCAGATGCTATTGTAAAGTCAAATGAATTCATTATCAGGGTTAAGGTGGGGAGAAGGGCAGCTAAGGAGCTCTGTAGTTTTGAATTGGTTATTGGGGGCTTTATCTGTTCCTCACTGCTGAGAGGGAAAAGCCAGGACACATATCACAGGAAATGAAAGAGCTGAATCTTCAATCGAGGTGGATAAAAAATGTATCAAAGGGAAGATAAGAGAGGCAGGCCATGAAATATCCTCCCTGAGTGCTTTGGGATTTTACATGGATATGCGTATCTATGGATACCAATCAGTTGTGCACCGTGACCCGCAATTCCGAGAAGATGAAAAAGTAGAGTTTGGAGATTCGTCTGACAGTGCTATCACTTTTTTTTCGAACGGTGCTGCAGCAAACTTCCCCCATAATGCACTGGCAGGCTGGTGGGAAGCTAGTTAGGTTCTCCCCCAGATGGCAGAGACCCAGGGGTGGCACGGGTTGTTGTTTTTGATGAGCTGTGCATATACAAAAGCTGAACATCTGGAGCTGCCATGTGGCCCCTCCATTTGGCCAGACTCACACCTCCCTGAGCCAGATGCACCTAAGCGACTGCGAGCTAAACAGCATGAATCATTCATAGGCGAGAGACATAAACACACACACGCTCACACATCCATGCCATGCTCACATGGGAGACCCAACAATGACTTTGATTAGACTTCCAAAAAGCCATGAATATGCAGCAGACATTAACGCTGTTAGGAGAGACTGATTTCTCAAATTGTCCATATTTCATTAAGATGGAGTAACACCCTGAGGGCTTGATAATTAAAAAATAAAAAGGAATCCACCATCCAATTGCCATGTTATCTCAATTATTGAGCTCTTGTGTGCTTAATTAACACTTAGCAAAGAGTTAAGAAGTGGTCGGCGTGCTTGATGTTGGAGGGAATTATGCAAAGGTGAGTCGAGACAGGCAGGGAGAAAGAGACAAAGAACAGTGATTCACACTCCTTGTCATCGCAGTCAGATTGTTCTTATTAAGCTTAATTACAGCTAAAATAAAGCAATGTGCTTGCTTACAAATATCTTATCGCTCGAGTGTAAAAGTCACTAGAAAGCAAGTGAGGAGGTGAATGAGGTACAGAACGAGAAGAAAATCTAATGGCACATGGCCAGCTGTTAATAAAGGAGTGTGTTAAATGCCAACTCAATCCTGAGAAATATGAAACCCTCAGAAACGCATAGGTGTTGTTATTTATGGTTTGGGGCTGCTGAGAGCATTGTGTGGGTTCCATTTAATAATTTTAAGAGAAATTGCAAAACCGGTCTCTGATTTAAAGGGCATATAGTTCTAAAACTACTGCAGTCGCCGGGACAAAGGCATTCATAGCACTGGGAATAATAGGACCCTAGAAAGGGAGAGGGAAAACAGTTATTATTATTAATTAAACTGTTAATAAAAACTAATATAACTGGGACAAATTTTAACTAAATTAAAAAGCTATTAAACTCAAAAACTAACTAAAATAAATTAACAATGGCCTCAAATTAATTTTACCCATTTTGTTTATAATATTGTCCAAAAGTTTAGGGTCCTTGAGACTTTTTTAAAATAAATAATTGTTTTTTATTCAGAAAGGACACATTAAATTAATCAGAAGTGACAGTAAAGACATTTATGATGTTCTATTTCAACTTTTTATTTTTAGAATGTATCACGGTTTTCTGCACCAATTCAGCATATTAGAATGATTTCTGAAGGATCATATGAAACTCAAGACTGGAGCAATGACTGCTGCCATCAGCTTTGCCATCAAAGAAATATACTGCATTCTGAAATATATTCAAATTGAAAACATTATAAAAGGATAAAAAGGTAAAGATAAAAACTGAGGATAAAAGACTTCAAAAACAAAAAATTTTACAGACCCCAAACTTTTCATAGTGTATATGGATATGGAGCATCATTACCTATATTTCTGTCTATAAATTTAGCTCAACTTAAGCCATTGCACCCTGTGCCCTTGGTAGTGATGATGATGAAGGCTAGCAGTGGTGTGTCATTAATGAGCAATCTCAAGAAGGTGGACATGTGCAGATAGAAAGAGAGGTGCCACCCTGAGCAGCACTGGCAGCATGTGGTGAGTATGCCACTCTGCTCTAATGAGATGAGCTCTCTACACTAATTAACTCATCCATAACTCTGAGCACTCAATTAATCATTATAGCCAGCTAATTGAAAATAGATAAAGACTGACAAATGTTTAGTCCTCCTCCAAACGTCTCGGCAAAGATTACTGTAGTGTTGTGTTTTATTCAATCAATTAAAATAAATCAATTCATTTTCATTTACGCCGGGAATCCTTAACGACTGTATTTATCCCTGTTCGCCTGTGTTTTTTTGCTCACTCAATGCCTCATCAGCCCATCTCTGCGGCACACGGGACTGTGCCTGTGCATTCATATCAATTAATGTGGCAGTCTGATGATGGACAAGGACAGCAGAAGGATTTGTTAACCTTGCTCCTCGGGACACACCAATTACGCTCCAGCAGAGCCCCTTAATGAAGTCGATGGGATATCAATCTGTTTACAAATGCCCAGCGACCAGCAAGAGAGAACCGCAATAAGCTTTTAAAATGTTTCACAACACCCATTGTCATTTATTCATAGAGCAGGCCTATAGTGCACAGAATATCGCAGTGTGATTATAAAAGGCTAGACTGGGTGGAAACAGTTGACCTGTGTGGATGAACTCAGAGATAACAGTCCTCATGTGACCCCGTCGCTGATAATCTTACATTATAGTCAGCTCTGGTTGCAGCTCAGGCCTAGTAAACAGAAACACACCATTGAAACATGCAATAAAAATTCACTTATCGTGGTTTCCTTAAGAAGGCCATCAATCTGAGATTACATTTCACATCTACAGGTACCTAAAAAAAAGTCTTAAGTTCCAGATATAGACTCAGCGGTGTCTGCCAGATCAAGGTCACTCTCGGCTGGGGCCGACTCTGACTTCACCATCTCATTCTGCAGTCAAAGTGCGCTCCTGGTTCTCCATCTCTGGAGCTCTTCCACTGCTCACCGTGAAAGAATAATTACTTAGTCCTTTCGTAAGCAAACCATGTCCCCATTCACGTATTAATCTTTCATATGTTTCCAAGATCTAGCCTTCTGTAATCCCATCTGTATAAGACACAACAAAGCAGAACAAAAGAGAGTTTGCCATGAATAATGTATTGTTTCTCTCATAAAAGGCTTTAGTTGCTTCTGTTATGTTTCACTCTTGCGGGGAGAATCTATTGATCCCTTGTTTTTTTTTTTGTTTTTTATTGGGCTCTACAGTGCTTCCGTTCCTTTTATAACAAATGATCACACTACACTGACTTTATCACAACACAAACACAGACACATGGCCAAAAGAAAAACAGGCCATTTATGAGCGATCGCACTTGCATGCATTAACAAACAACGGAACATGTAACAAATTGTGAAATCTTACTAGCAAACCACAGATGAGCATAATGATTTCTAATTACAATCAAATTAGGGTACTTAAGGGGCATGGCCATAAAGAGACTTCATTCATAATTCTCTTACACAAAACTATTTGCTATGAAAAATAAATATGGTTTGACCCTAAATGAGAGCGTGCAGGCAGGGACAAATGTGGGCCTCTAAGCCGCATACTTCAGAACGACCAAACGAGGCAAACAGCACTGTTAACAAGTAAGGGCTTTAAATCAGGAGCAGAGAGTACATTTCCTGTGAAATATTAATGTGGCAACCATGTTTGTGTACAGGGGAACAAAGGCCAGAGTGTTGTACATCAGTGGCTTGACAACACTGCTGGCTCCACAGGCAAAGAACTGCTTATTCATACCATGACAGGGTTTAAGTGTATGTGTGTGTGTGTGTGTGTGTGTGTGTGTGTGTGTGTGTGTGTGTGTGTGTGTGCGGGGAGGGTAGGTACTGTGAGGAAAGAGAGTAATTTATTATATATAGAGCTGGTAGAGCATGTTCTTGGTCTGCAATGTGTGTGTTAGTTTACAAAGAGTGGTTTTCAGTAAACTCATAAAAAAAACTCTAAGGTCTGGAGAGCGGAAAGAGTTGGTCAAGTAATTGCTTTCAGGCTCTAAAATTCACTCACTTTTTATATTCTGAGGAAAACACAAATTTTACACAGCTAATATACAAGGAACAATTCTCTTTTAAAAAAATCACAAGAATCTTTAGGCCATGGGCTGCAGTACAGTGCATGAAAATTTCAGCATATGAGCACTATTTGTATTTTTGCCAGTATATTCATTTTAAACATACTCCAAATAAACTGAACTACAGAAATTAATACAGAAATATATTATAAAATTGCTAGAAAATATATTATAATACAACATTATAACACAACCACAATTAAATCGATGGACAAATAAAAATAGAAAGTGATGTGACAAATGAATTACCTCCACTCAAAAAAAATAATAGGAGAGAGACCATTCATAGAAAATCTTAATATTAAATTATGATGGCTTTTATAACTGAAGTCCTGGGTTTTAGCTAAATGATCCAAATTTGAAAGACCTAATGTTCTAGAACATGCACAATAGGTGGACATAACAGCATTATTTTAGTATTATTTATATTATTATTGTATGTATTAATATTTATTATTTTGCTTTCATTTTAATAATTTAAATTTTAGTACTATTATGTGCTTTTGTCATTTTTTTTTCAAAGGCAATATTTCAAACTTTTATGTTATTTTAACTTTACATTTCTAATTCAATATTAAAATTTATATCACCTTTATTTTTAAATTTGTGAATCTGTGTGTGTGTGTGTGTGATATGAGCTAAAGAAGCAAAAAGAAGCTAAATGTATGATAGCCGAAATATAGACTGATTTGTTGTCAGATTTTATGATCTGTTGATGTGAAATATGAAATTTGTAATCTTGATAAAAAGTTTTGGAGTAGATCGTAGCATATAAAATAGCTAATAGGGCCCATTTCCAAGATGGCTGCTGAGTTAACTAGCTTAAAGAGACTTATCTCTGGCTCAGGTCCAAGGTTATGCCAAAAATCAGGTAACCAAGAAGATCTGAAATTAAAACAGAACACTGTCAACAGCGTGCACTGAGTCTTACCTGAAGCAAACTTTGCAACACCATTTCTCTAAGATCAGTCTTCTTTGTGCATGCATGAGCTACTAAGAGAAAAACCTGGTCCCACACCTCTGGATGTGGAACAGCCTGACCTTTATTTCAACCTGCGAGGACACAAACCAGCTTTTATTAAAACCTACCATGATAATTTATAGTTAAATTAAAAAATAAAGACATCACAAAACCCAACAGTCTCTATGTGCCTGACTCATCACCACAAGTGGTACAGCTAGAGCACAGTAATGATGCTGCTCTTCTAATTACACCCTCTATATTGGTAAAGGGATAGTTCTACCAAAAATACACTCACGAAGTCATGATTAACTCACCCTCATGTTGTTCCAAACCTGTTTATATTATTTTCTTCTGTGGAAAAAAAAGTGTTTTTTGTTGTTATGGATGCCACTGAATTTCATTGTATGGACAAAAACACTTAAAACATTCAATTATATATAATCAGTCAAAATGTATGAACATGGTTAAAATATGACTAGCTGTGCAACAATTCATATTTAATTAGTTAAAATGTATGCAATGACTGAAACAGATTGGATTTACGATAATTTTTTTTTTTTGGTTTGAATAAGTGAAGATACATTTCATTTTTTTCAGAATCAAACAGGATATTTAACAAGATAAAATGTAAGCCAAGATTTATGTATTGAGATATGTTTAAAGTGGGTGTTGCATACCAAAATGTAGTCTGGTAGTTTAGGAGTAACAGATGGAAAGTAAGAAGATATCTGAAAACGAACGTTGCAATGATGAATACTTTCTCTTTAGAATAACAATAAAACTAGAAACATGCATTAAGAAAGTACATGAGTCAAAGTTTTGATTTCATGTTTACGAGATGATGCTTGTGATAGCGCAGATTCAGCATCAGACTAATACAGCTGGTTTTGAGCAGCACAGAGCTCCTGTACCTCAGAGCCAGAGAGAGTGATATGGAGAACTCCTCCCTCCCTGTGTCACTAATCTAGCCTGCTCTGCATTGTCAAAGCCATGTGTTTGAACAATGGAGCTGTCTTCTTGTCTGCTAATTTGGGAACAAACATTTGCCTGCGTTGCAAACAAGCTCTCCCAGGAAGTGCTATTAATAGGATAATTAGGCAGATGGTAATGAGCTGGATTACTGCTAATTATGATAAGATTTGTTTTGGCATTTGCCTGAGAGGCAGCGGAGAGTTCGAGTTGGCCCAGGAGTTTAGAACTGAGCTGCAGTGAGCGATGCACCTGAATCAACACAGAGACAGTCACAGCGTGTGTGACAGGAGATAACACCAAAAGCAGTTTTGCTCTCCCTAGAGCCCTCGCTGTCATTTTGGCCAGGCTTCCATCAGCTACACCACGCAACCTTGGGCACTGGAGCGCCACATGGGCCAGGTTATTGTTGTGTGACTGAGCTACGGGACCTTATTAGTGTCAGGCCAAGAATGCTAGAGCTGTGTTAAGCCTTCAGCACATGGTAAGCCCGCTATGTCAGGTCAAGGGTAATGTAAGCTAGGCCTACAAGCTAATTACCTGATGAGACAAGGCTGATACCACAGCGTTTCAGAATTGGAACTAAACAGAGCTTTGCGCTAGATGCTTCGCTAACAGAGAACTAGCAGTCAAAAATAGTCACAATCACACACATCTAAAGCCATGGTCACATTGCAGCAGAAAACAGTTGGCAATCCTGTTTTTGAGCCCTTCACAAAGTTATGTTCACACACAGTTTGGTTATTTATGGGGGCTGACAACGGCATTCTAGAACCAAGCTAACACCTGTAAATTTTCAGGACTGCAGTGTGAACAATGTAACTTTACAACAAGATGTCTTTTGAAGGTTTTAGATCCAGTTTGATAGTACTTTAGTTATTGCCTTATGGAAAGCAATGCATACTATTTGTTTATATCATCACAAAAATATAATATATATTATCATATTATCTACAATAGGTTGGATATATTAACAAACTTTATTTGAAAACATACAGTCCACTCACGTAAAGTGATATCTATCATATAGCAAATCTCAACTGCCTCATTTTTTATCACAAAATGTAACTCTAGTAACTATATTATCCCCCAACTTTTTATATAAAGTTGAATATATAAGTATGTATTGTATATACTTGCATAAGGTGATATATAGTATATCTCAACAGCTTAATTGCTTGTATCATTGCAAAAAGTAAACTATAATGCCCAGTTCTAATCTGCTAAATGCAGCTATAATTTTTTTTTATAAACATTCGCATCAGCTGCTGTAAAACAATGTGTGTTGTGAAAAACTTGACCAGTATTGTAAGTTTCTGTGTGAACAGGACATTTCCAGACTCACACCTGTAAGTAAATACAGTGTCAATCCCAAACATCGACAGTGTAAACTGCCTAGGTACTAAACTTTGAGATGAAAGAGATTTTAATCTATAGATTTAGTGAAAAAGAAGTACAGATGTTAAAATACAATTTAACAATGTCCTAAAAGCACTATAACTAGTCCAATATCTTTTACAGTGTCACTTTTAACAATCTCGTCGTAATAGCTGTTCCAAATTCCCTTTCAGTCCATTAAGGAACAATATCAGCACAAAAGCAAGCAAAGTAATTTGCTATTAAATCGCCTCTTCATGATCATTGTCAAACAGCAGCCAGAAAAACGCCAGGAAGACAAATGACTACACGGAGAATTAACTGCGGGAGCTTATGAGTGAATTTCCCTACATCCGTGCTGCAACTTGAATTTCTAGGAAAAAAAAGGGGAAGAGAACAGAGAAAAAAGGAGATGATAATGATGACGATGAAAAAGTAGGAGGGGGGGAAAAAAGAAATCAGGCACAGTGGTGAAGGCGAGTCTTAATGCGATTGGAGTTAAATCCCAGACAGAGAGCCACCTCCATTAAAGCATGCCACTCGCCCCAGCAGCTCCTGATAAGACAGCTGAGGCAGGGATTTACGGCTTTAGCTTATCGTCATCTTCACACCAGCCTCGCACTGGGTGCAGGGACCACAGCACCAAATCCTGCATGATTGGGAAGCAAATTAAAGTGAGCAGGTTCATGCGAGGGGAGAGGGAGAAGGCCCGACTGGAAAACAGGTGTGTGCGTGCGTGCGTGTGTGTGTGTGTGTGTGTGGGAGGTGGGAGAGAGACAGATAGATCGAGAATCACCCTGCATGTCACATCTTTTGTCTTCCACCCTCCTTCGACACCCTCACATTGCCTTTGACACATAACAGCATCTTTTCCTTTTGACGGCACGACGATGAGATTACAGAGAGAGCCGTGGACTCCTGTTTCTGATATAAAATTGGTTTTATTCCTCCCAACATGTGTTCAGCGAGATTAAGGCGTAATCTTACAACGTTTAATAAGAGCCTGTTTGTGGCCTGGCGGCTGACACAGAAAAGTGGAGCATGCCTGCTCTGCCTTTAATCCTGTTTATTGAATTATAAAGAACCTTAAAGATTAAAGAATATGACTCAAGGATTTAAATATTTCATGGTATTTCTAAGTCAAAGCACTAAGGAAAAAAATGAGAGGAAAAAAAAGAAAGTAGAGAAACGACCAGTGACCGAGAACGTTCCCCACAAGCTTTTTAAGCCATGCCCTGATTTTAAATCTATCTCAATAAGATGTATTACGAACAAAATGAAGGAACCACATGGAAGTAACACGGATATGAGTGGGTCGCTGGCCTTAAGACTGCAATTTAGGTGTCATTGTCAACCATATCAGTGTAAAAAGGACTAATGCATGCCTTCATGCTCATAACCGATGCTTCACGGTCAGGAACGACGGCACTTATGGAACATGGTCGTAATTTATCATTGAAAACAGTTTAAACCACACACACACTAGAATTTTACAAAACCCCAAAAAAACAAAAAATATTAAAAAAACCACTAATAAAATAAAAAAAACAAAAAATCCCCGACCCTGCTCGTGCACAAAAAGAACACAGTGTTCCTCGATCACAATTTCGCATCAAAATAAAGCCCTCACATGAACTACCCAGCGAGCTGTGGCTTTCAAGAGGTATTTGGAAGTTAAAGTCTCCGATCAGATTTAGACAGATTAGAATTAGGGGCTGGAAGTCTGGGCGGGATGGATATGTGGATTTGCTCTGTTCCACGAGACAGCCCTGTCAGTGATAAGTTATACTGAGCCAGCGGGTAAGAGGATTGCCCAAACTAATCCGAATCAAAAGACATACCATGTGAATTACATCCTGAAACAGGTTCGCTTACACAGATTAAGAAGCCCGAATGTAAATCCTCTCATACTCTACTTGGCGCTGCAGAAGATGTGCCTGAAAGAACGAACACAAACAACTGCTTTTGAAATAGTGACATAAAAAAACAGTAAACTTGAAAAAGAATCAAATGCATTTAATGTTTAGCATCAGTCTAAGAACTACAAACTGGTAATTAAAAATTTAGAGATGGAGTCCAATTCTTCTTCTTCTGTTTAAAGCAACTCTTTCTCGCTCACACACACATACGGCGGGGAAAACACACAAGGTGGGAACTAACACCCGGACACCCCCTCCAACCAAGCTTTAGTTCAATGAAGCATTTATTTCTTTTCCTGTTTGACAAGGGTGTTTCTATCAAGGCATCTGGCAGTAAGTGCTGTAGTACAAGGCCTTCTGTTGAGACGTCAAAGAGAGTTACACTTCACTGTATCGAGGGAACAAAAAATAGCCTGCGTTTTTCTTCTCGCTCTCTCTCTCTCGTGCTGTTTTCCTTTTTTTTCCAGATGCACTGAATAAACAAGGCTGTATCCCTGGCCCAGAAATGCTTCAAAGACTGCAAAGTCTGTTGGGAATGCTTCAGAAATGTAGAGCAGTGTTGACTGCTTAGCTTTGCATTTCAACAAAGCTCCCGGTTCAGAGCCCCATGCAGATCTCTCGTCGAGCATACAGGCCCATGTTTCCAGTGCTCTAAGAGGATGAGCTCGCTTTCTCTCTGGCACACACATACACAGCAGTGCAATATATTAATGTATGCTTTCTTATGTGTCTATTCCCAGAATTGCTCATACAACAAGATGCTCTTCTTGCCTCTTGTTTTTATCTGTGCACCAGGACTCCTCCTCTAGGCTTCTTATGATTTATAGCTTCACAGGTTTGGGTGAGCAGTCGTGTACACAGTGCTTTGAATTTTTTAAACATAAGCATCATGCCACCTCGATGTGGATTTTGAATAAATTTGTTTCACGTGTCATGTGGTCACACTTTACTTTGAACTCAGAAAACAGTCACACACTCAGCAATTTTGCTCGATACTTGTGTGACTTTTTTCCTGTGGACTTTTTGGTCACTGGCTATCAAGTTAAATTGTATTTTTTTCCCCCATTTATTCATGACTTGGGACTGTTATGACCGTGCCCTCTCAAAAAAAATAAAAATAAAAATAAAAATAAAAATAAAATGAGTGTTATTATGGTAAATAAAATGTAAAAAAAAAAAAAATATGAATTTTACATGGTTCATACACTGCAAGGAAGGGTCTGACTATATAAACATACACATAAAAAAATGCAAATCATGGGATAAAAAGATACAAAAGTTCACAACACTGCAGTGACGCCGTTGACATACGATGCTGCTGACGTGTTATCTTTGTTATTGGGCGCACCAGAAAACACGTCAGCAGCGTCGTACGTCAGCGGCGTCACTGCAGCGTCGTGAACGCACTCACGACAGACCCGGAAGAGAAGAAAATGCTGAATAAAGTTGTAATTTTTGTTATTTTTGGAGCAAAATGTATATTCGATGCTTCAACAAATTCTAACTGACCCTCTGATGTCACATGGACTACTTTGATGATGTTTTTATTACCTTTCTGGACATGGACAGTATACCGTACATACATTTTCAATGGAGGGACAGAAAGCTCTCGGACTAAATCTAAAATACCTTAAACTGTGTTCCGAAGATGAACGGAGGTCTTACGGGTTTGGAACGACATGAGGGTGAGTCATTAATGACATAATTTTCATTTTTTGGTGAACTAACCCTTTAAGATGAAATCCTTCGTTCAGATGCTCTCTGTAAATGGTTGCTTTTTCAAAGCTGTCCACCACGTTTGATTGTCTTCTAAAACGTCATAGTGCCACACACACTGCTCTCTCTTCCAGCATGACTGACTCTCTTTTCTGAACACTCAGCAGCCCCAGGCTGGCTCCCAAGAGGAAGTCTGGGATGTTAATGTGTTTTCCGCCACAAGGTACTGTAAGTACAAACGGGTGAAAAAGCAAGCCTGCGGCCACCCTGCGGCTCGGAGGAAAAATCTAAATACGCATTGAACATGATCAGGAAATGCTGCATGGTTTAATACCAGGAATTGGTTGGGGTGGGGGGTATTATGACAGGTAAAACATTCTCAAAAAAGAGAACACTATCATAAATTGCTTAAGGCTGTGTCAAACCACAAAACCAACTTAAAATGCATGCAGAGCAGGAAAGATCAGCAGCATGCGGTGTTGTGGTTAGAGGCCTGTTAGGGTCTGTCAGGGGTGCCTGTGGCCATAATCCAAAGGTGCTCATTAACAGCGAGCCCAAATTGCAGAAATCCCAGATTAGCAAAGGCCTGGGTTACTGACACACTTTGCTGAATAACATCCTCTAGAGCCGCGGTTCTCAATTCCAGTCCTCGCGACCCCCTGCTCATTTTGTATGTCTCTCTTTG
Organism: Cyprinus carpio; assembly: GCF_018340385.1. Classification (NCBI taxonomy): domain Eukaryota; kingdom Metazoa; phylum Chordata; class Actinopteri; order Cypriniformes; family Cyprinidae; genus Cyprinus; species Cyprinus carpio. The sequence goes on from NC_056589.1 coordinate 19,420,235, forward strand.
TTAACACACCTGATTCAGATAATCAGCTCATTAGAAGTGAGCTCCGTGCATGAACTGTGTTCCGACTGACATGGTCTCTATACATTGTTCATTGCTCCCTACTCCCTGAGCAGGGGAAATCTGTTGAAGTTGAAATCTGCTGAGCAACGTCTTCACACACGGACAAGTGTGACATCATATACCTCTGTAAATAAAAACAATTTAAATTCACGTCTTCACACTTCAATGCACTTTGAATGGAACATATACGTTCGCTTCGAACTGGAATCATGGTGGAATATCCTGTGATGTCCACTTCACAGGAAACTTATGTTCGAATAGAACAAACATCTGAAGCCATAAGAGAGACATACAAAATGTGCAGAGCAGGGGGTCGCGAGGACTGGAATTGAGAACCGCTGCTATAGAGCCTGCAGCTCTAATGCCAACATGACCTTACACTGAGCCAAATGATGTGTGTAAACACTGACAATCTGTAAGACAGGCCCAACATAACCAAGTCATCCAAAATTACAGAACACATCGAGGATGTAGTAAAAAAGTGCTCTCTGAAAAAGCCTGTGTAATGCAATTATGACTATTGATAACATTATTGAAAACACAACAGAGAAAGCAACAAGGACATTTGCAATCGTTGGATGCATTGATGGTGATCAGCTGAGATCATTTTGCCGTATGTTGGAGTGCTCCGCACCCTCAGCATTATGACTTGTAAAGAAATCGACAGAATGAAAATGAGAGCATTAGAGAGCAAGTCAGAGTCAAAAGCCATCTAGCAGCCAAGTACTCGCCATCAGCAGGGATATGGAGCATGCAGAATGGGCTTCTCAATGCAGTATAACGGCTCATAGAGCTGAAAATGGTGTTTCCGCTCCATTCAGTCCCAGGGCCAGATTCCAAGCTGCTCTGCAGTGATGGAACTGAAGCCATTAGCAATCGATTAGAGAACCAGCAGGCAGGCAGTGGCATCCTGGGAGGCCTGGGTGTGTCTGAAAGAGGGAAGGACTAAAGATAAAGTCTTTATATAAAAATAATGCCGAGCACTTTAAGCAAAGAGTGGTGTTCCTATAGAGTGGGGGAACTATAATGTTAGAAACCGGAAGAGTAATTCGTTGCGGGTTCCTTAGAGATTTTCCTATGGGGTTTTATAATGGGGTTCATAAAATAACAATCAAAAAAAACAAAATTGTATACATAAACACACTATACTTCCAAAATCTGTTCTACAAAGGCAAGGCAAGGCAAGTTTATTTATATAGCACACAGAAAAACAACAAAATTTCTAAAACTTTAAAATAAAATATAAAAAAAATTAAAATTATAAATATAAAAATTATTCAAAATAATAACTATGTAACTAAATATCTCAGTGATAATAAAATAACAATGTTTAATTGAAAAGAAATACATTTAAATACATGTATATGCTTAAAGGGTTAGTTCACCAAAAAATGAAAATTATGTCATTAATGACTCACCCTCATGTCGTTCCAAACCCGTAAGACCTCCGTTCATCTTCGGAACACAGTTTAAGATATTTTAGTTTTAGTCCGAGAGCTTTCTGTCCCTCCATTGAAAATGTATGTACGGTATACTGTCCATGACCAGAAAGGTAATAAAAACATCATCAAAGTAGTCCATGTGACATCAGAGGGTCAGTTAGAATTTGTTGAAGCATTGAAAATACATTTTGGTCAAAAAAGAAAAAAAATTACGACTTTATTCAGCATTGTCTTCTCTTCCGGGTCTGTTGTGAGTACGACTGCTGTGACAGTTGACGTACGACGCTACTGACATGTTATCTTTGTTATTGGGCGCACCAGAAAACACATCAGCAGCGTCATACATCAACAGCTTGGTGAACACGCTCACAACAAACCCGGAAGAGAAGACAATGCTGAATAAAGTCATAATTTTTGTTATTTTTGGACCAAAATGTAGATACTGGATCGGTGAACTAACCCTTTAATAGTAATTTTAACAACTTTTCATTATTTTAGCATATAGATTAGCTTCAAAGCTAACAAACATAACCTCAAAAGGTAAATATCAGATTAAGTACCTGCTCTTGTGTGGCCTGATGATGAAAACACAAATCATCTACATGCCTAACATAATCTTAAACCCCTTGTGAGCCCTCTGTGAAATGAATGCTTACTAACCTTTGACCTTTCGGAAACTGATTTTGAATTCAAATCAAGTGACATGCTGTCAATTCATCAAACCCAGCAGCAAGAGAGAAAGGTTATGAAACGATAGAAAGGTTATGAAATGGGGGGGGAGTTTCAATGAATAATTTTCCATACATACCTCTATTAGAATGAAAATAAACCAAAGACATACATCTCCATTTGTGAACTTACAAGTCAATGAAATACATTATTTAGGGCACTTCAGTGAGCGTTGCCTCATCTCCCACTCTAGCACACACATAAACACGGGCAGCAGGTAGTAGAACAGCAAGACCCACTGCCAGTGTTGATCTTTATCTGTGCAGGCCTTATAACTGACATTTTCAATTACACCGCAAACAACTAATCGATATTCATGGATTTCCAGGACAGCAAAGTGGCAAACAGAGCGGTTGGGATTGCGTGTACGCGTGTAACATGTAGTGGGGGGAGACAGCACAGGCTGGCAGGGGGGAGAAATAGGGCAGACATGTCAAGGTCGGGATTCTGTTAATGAGGCACTGCCGTCTGCATAATTGAATGGGCTGCACAGTATCGACTGCTCAAGCAGAAGCGTTTAAAGCGGTCTGGGGCGATCATTATGGAAAATCCTCCCAGCACTTTATGTTCCGTGGCAGTAATTTATGCACGGGCATCCGGGCAGGTGCCCCACGGTTCACAGCACTGAATGCAAACGGCAGTGAGTGGATTAGCCTTTCCAAACGGCAGCCATGCATGGCAGGCATTTCTGCAATCATGGCTGCTATTCTCATAGGGCCACACTCGTTTATGTGTGCAATTTAAAAACACAGTCATGTCACATGCGTGCTCGCATACTCTGCATGATTTAAAGTAGCCGTTCAGTATTCAAATGCACACACACGCTCATATGACTTCATGGAACGGAGGAGGGTGGAGTGTAGTGAAATTTTCAATATGTATTGTGTGTATCCATCAGCAAATAATGATCCTTGGGGACAAGTTAACGCCCAGTTGACCCTAGCTGCAATGGACTGACAGTTGTGAATTATGCAAAAGGCACTTTGATGACTGTGTTTCTGGTGCAGACAGAAGGTAAGCAGAAGGGCAATGCCCGTGTATGTCTCTGTATGCTAAAGCGCTCTGTCAAATGGTCCTGTAAGGCTATAGAACCAATGGTGAGCCTGAAGATGGGGCCTTACAATGTTACATGTAATATATGTAGATACATGTACATACATTACACTGGATAGTTACATTCATAGACATAAATTAGCCATCCAAATTCTTTTAACGAAATTGACAAACCAGAGTCCTCATAATCATAAGAGTAAAATTTAGTTTGCGTTAAAGTTAAAATCATTAATATTATTTGAAGCACTGTGTATCAGTAACTACCAATACATCATTTTCCAGGTTTCTATTAATAAATGATAATGTAAGGCTGATAACCGATAAAATAGTAAATATTAAATATATTCAATTCAAGTTAATTTGTATCGCGCTTTTCACAATTCAAATCGTCGCAAAGCAGCTTTACAGAAAATTAAAGTTTCTACATTATATTTAGTTATAGCTTATCAGTATTGACTATATCAAATTGATGTCCATATGGCAGAAATGTACAGTAAAAAATCAAGCAGTTAATCAATGTTATTTAATCAAACAGACGGTGAACAGCAATGATTATATGTTTCGATCAAACTTATAGCAAAATTTGGTCGTTTTGTATGTTGTCTGAGGGTTGGCATCATCTGAGGTCTTTGAGGGGTTGGCATAATCTCTTCATAGGTGTTCGGTGTTCTCAGGTCTTTGTAAGGGCTGGATCCAGACTGAAGCTTGTGTACTTCCTAGTTAGCATGGAATGCCAATCCAGTGGCAGAAACAGAGAAGGAAATAGAGAAAAAATTTGCATAGCTGCTGTTCCAACTAAGCAAAAAATTATTTGTTCAACCCAAGCAAAAGAATGTTAATGTGGATTTGATCAGATGTAACTGAAGTACAGGGTTATGACATTATGTGAATGCTTGGCTAAAGAGATTTGTCTTTAATCTAGATTTAAACAGAGAGTGTGTCTGAACCCCAAACATTATCAGGCAGGCTATTCCAGAGTTTGGGAGCCAAATGTGAAAAAGCTCTAACTCCTTTAGTGGACTTAAGGGCCTTTCGTACCAAAGGAACCTTTTCATAGTATCAGAACCGCAGGAACGGGGTAAGATTTTAGCACCGGACTGCCTTTTTCTAGAACCAAATTAGCTCCTACTCTGGAGCAGGGTCTAACCAGCACAACTGGTACTAACCATGACGTAAGTATACAGTGATTGGCCAGACATGTTCGAAAACGCCCTTACCCACCATGATTTAAAACGCCGTGTAACATACTGTAAACATTGTGTCAACTTATTTCGCAAGTATGACGAACAGCGATAAATATAAAGAAGCTGAAGTGCAGGTACTTGTAGCAAATATAGCAGTGCCAGTTGTCGTTGGAGATTCTTAGTCCTCCTTTCCGTTCCGTCCTTTCCGTTCTTTCCATTATTGTGAAACTCACGAGACACAGCAAAAACACAGCTCTGATCACAGCGTCCTCCATCCTCCTGTTGTTAACGTTGTTCTTGTTGTTAACATTGTTGAAAGCCGGGCACAAATGACATCGCTGTCGACCGGCTTACGTCACATCCTAGTACAAACTCTCGGTGCGAATGCAACCCTTTAAATGGTACTGGGAAACAGTTCACGCAAAATCATCCCAGTACTTTAGTACTGTACATTCAGTTCAGGAACTAAAGCGGTGCGAAAGGCCCTATTGTTTTCCTAGGAACTACCAAGAGTCCAGAGTTTTGCGACCTTATGTAGCGTGATGGATTGTAGCGTGATAGAAGACTAGTTAGGTACGCAGAAGCTAATCCATTTAGGACCTTAAAAGTTAGTAATATTTTGTAACTGATATGGAACTTAATAGGTAGCCAGTGCAGAGACTGTAAAATAGGGGTAATATGGTCATATTTTCTTGACTTGGTAAGGACTCTAGCAGTTGCATTTTGGACCACCTGTTTATTGAAGATGCAGGACAACCACCTAGCAGTGCATTACAATAGTCCAGTCTAGAGGTCATGAACTAACTTTTCTGTTTCAGAAACAGGTAACATGTTCCGTAACTTGGCAATGTTTCAAAGATGGAAGAATGCTGTTCCTGTAACATGGGAAATATGATTTTCAAAAGTTGCTGTCTAATATAACACCCACATTTTTACTGTAGAGGAAGTAACAATAGATCTGTCTAGATGCAAATTGTAATCTACGAGATTCTGTGGTTTTTTGGTCCAATAAGTAATGTCTGTTTTATCCAAATTTAATAGGAGAAAATGCTTGGTCATCCAGTCTTTTACATTTTTAACACACTCTTCTAGCTTAGATAATTTAGAAGTTTCATCTGGTCTTGTTGAAATATATAGTTGAGTATCATCAGCATAACAATGGAAACTAATCCCATATTTTTAAATAATATTAACAATATTACCGTTTAAATAATAAAGCTACTGCATTAACTTATGTTCACACACAGAGTCCAATATACCTTATGAGCAGTTATGGAATTAAAAATAAGCAAATAAATTCCAAAATATTTCCAGTAATTTCACAATGTGACTATTTCTTATTCTTTAAAGGGGTCATATGATTTCAAGTTTTCCTTTCTCTTTGGAATGTTACAAGCTCTTGGTGCATAAAGAAGATCCGTAAAGTTGCAAAGACTAAAGTCTCAAATCCAAAGAGATATTTTTTATAAAAGTTAAGACTCGTCCACGCCCTCCTAAAACGCCTTGTTTCACACACCCCCACACGTCTACGTCACAATGTGGGAAGATTTGCAAAACGCCACCCAAATGTTCACACAAAGAAAGAAGCTATAACTTTGATACTCGCTGTTGCCTCCGGTGCCATGTTGTGGAGATGCTGTTTTGTTGTGAAAGCGAAAATACTTTGTTTGGCCTTCCAAAAGAGGACACAACTAGAAATCAGTGGTTAAGTTGTATCTACAACACTGTTCCAGAACAGTTCAACCCAAATATTTAGATGTGTGCAATGCATTTTATGGAAGACTATTTCCTGATCCTGGGAGAGAAGACTACAATGCCGGCTGTTCTGACTCACAGTCTGTAAGTATTTTTACAAATGTAAAGAATTTGCCACTGATGATTGAAACGCGAGTTTTGAGCAGTGTAGAGTAGCGGTTCTCAATTCCAGTCCTCACGCCCCCTGCTCTGCACATTTTGTATGTTTCTCTTATGGCTTCAGACATCTGTTCTATTCAAACATAAGTGCCTTGCAAAATGGACATCAGGATATTCCACCATGATTCCAGTTTGAAGCGAACATATATGTTCCATTCAAAGTGCAATGAAGTGTGCGAGACTTGAATTTAAATTGTATTTATTTACAGAGGTATATGATGTCACACTTGTCTGTGTGTGAAGGGGTTGCGCAGTGCAAATCCGTGAATGTCCAAAACGAAGTGGAGTAAACTTCAACAGATTTTCCCTGCTCGGGGAGTAGGGAGCAATGAACACTGTGTAGGGACTATGTCAATCGGAACAGTTCATGCACAGAGCTCACTACTAACGAGCTGATTATCTGAATTAGGTGTGTTAACAAAGAGAGACATGCTAAATATTCAGAGCTGGGGGGCGCAAGGACTGGAATTAAGCACCGCTGATGCAGAGTAGCACTTGTTGTTTCTCCGATCAGACATGCAGACATGGTTTTGTTTACGCGGCGTGATGCAACGCAACACATAAAAACACAGTATAAGTCATTATAATCTGTGATTATGTCCCCACTGGATGCAAAAAATGGCTCATTTGTAATGGGTTTAAAGTTTTTGTCTCTGCGCTCTGGTGTTCTCACCGGGACAAGGCATGACAGTATGGCAAGTAGGGCTGGGCGATATGATGATATATATCGGATGGACGAAATTAAAAGTCTATCGTTTCATATTATGCTCTATTGTTTATTTCATGGTGCCAAAAAATACATTGTTTATGGCAATACTTTTTAATAATTTGAATGACGGCAGTCTTACATGCATTACACGGGGATGCAGGCAGACGTGTGAATAACAGCATGCGCGCGCTCACGTCACGTTGAAAACTTAATGTTAATGTTTAAAACAACTGATTTTAGGCAGTTGAAACACAAACAACAGCTATATGTGCGCGCTGTCTCTGTTTCTGTGTGAGAGGAGTGCGTAAGCCGCGCATCAGCTGCTAATAGAGCTCGTGAGCATTTTTGCCGCTTTATTGGCTTTGAACGATTGCATAAACACTTATATGCGTGCAAATGCCCGGCTTTGCAAGTATCATCATAAACAGTCATTTAGATCTTAAGGGAATGTAAACAGTTGCAAGAAAAAGCACATATGTAACAGTATATTGGATCCATTCTTCGGTCTTAAAGGGGAAGCTGTCCAATATTCGTCCTGTTTGGCATTCGTGTTAATCAAACAACAGTAAGGGAAAATCTCTCACTGCTCTTGAATAAATCACTTTTGTAAATAGAATAAGAAGAAAATAAATAAATAAATAAATAATGCTTATTATTATGCATATATATATATATATATATATGGATATGACTTACACAGTGAAGACTAACTCATTTACACAATGTAGTTCTTATTTATTGTAGTTTTTTTGTCCTATTACTTGTAATTAGTTTCTTATTCTTATTTCATCACAGACTGTTTAATTATCTCCAGTGAGCTTGAGTTTTGTTTTTGTTTTTTGTATTATTTTCTTGTATTAGTTTGATATCAACATTGGTGACAAGGATTATGAAAATTCTATGGTATCAACGGTCTTAATATCATAAAAATAACTATATCAAGATATATATCATTATAGTGATAAATAATTTATCATATTGTGATATAAGATTTTGGTCATATCCCTAATGGCAAGGGGGGTAACATTTCAGTCACACGCTTGAGGGATTCGGCCAATCACAAAGCACTGGATAGCTGGCCAATCAGAGCATACCTCACTTTTCAGAACAATGAGCTTTGCAAAAATCAACACGTTTCAGAAAGGCGGGGCATAGAGGAGAAATAATAATATACAGTATGTGGAAAATAATGTGTTTTTTGAACCTTAAACCGCTTAAACACATTTCATTACACCAAATACACAAAATAATGTTCTTTTTAACAACATCATATGACCACTTTAAACTTTCTAACAATTTATAATTTTACTATAAGGCACCAACAGGCTTCCATAGTTATTTTTACTAACCTGTTAAATTAAAACACTGAAAACAGTGGTAAACCAGACAGACAAAAACAGATGAATACAATTAGAAGTCCCTGGTTGTACAATTCAAGTAACTAAAACAGAGTGTCCTCTTTATCTTTATTGGTTAATTCTTCCTAACCAGATAAATTAGAGACTAAGCAGCTATCAGTTTGCACTTGATTAATACCAACTACTTCACCAACCAAAAAAAGCATCAGATGTTATATTTTGGGCTAATCCTGGTTAGGCTACAGCACAATCCCTGCCTTAACAAGCAAAGGATTTACCTATTTATAATATTAGATCACCATCACCCAGCTTTACCCAGAGTGCACTTTAACAGACATGTTGAACTTCCCCTTGAGCCTCTACACCCCCCTCCCCTGCAAAGGACACCCTAACAGCACATGAGTGCTTTTTGGACAGGAAGGGGGGAGGCCTACCCACTAATCCTACTATGTAATTACTGCTCCCCAATGAGGCACAACCAATTCTCTGAGAATCAGATTAGATGACCTAAATCGTTCTCGTTCCTTCTTACCTCATCAAACATTTCCTTATCTAACAGAGAAAGAGCTAAACATTGCAAAGACACCACAGCACTAAAACCACCACCCACCCCACCCCAACCACAACAGGCTGTTTATTTATCACCACTCCCTTGTGATCCACAAACAAGCTGGCAGGGGAGAGCTGAGGCATGCTGGGAGGACAGTCTCGGGGATCAGGGGCCGGGCCATTGAGTCTGAGCTGTGCCGGGAGATAACAGACTGCACAGTTTCCGCAACCGCCTCAAGATCACGCGACAAAACCCGCTTGTGTTGCTGTAGAACCCCTTGTGTGGCCGAGTGATTATTAATGTGTTAAAGCCAAAAAATGATGCTTTTACAAAATGAGGAGGGCCCTGTGCCTGTTGAGACGAATGGGAAGGAGCAGTTAGGGCTTTTCTGTGGATACAGAGACAGGACAGAGTAAAGAGGGAGAAAAAATTAGATCTGTGATCCTGATCCTGAACCCACCCCACACCACCCTCCCCCTTCCCCAATCAGCCTGAGCCGGGGATCTCAGCCCGACAGCCAAGCCTTTGTTGCAGGCTGAATGGAGGTTAAATATCCCTTGAAATCAGAGCGCTTTGGCTTTCTGGATGCATAGTCAGAGTCCCTGAACCTTTCACATGCAAATGTTAGTGCTTTTTATTTCCTTTGTAGCCCTAGTTGGGCAGTGGTGTCATGCTGAAGGGCGATGAATAAAGCTGGTGAATTTGAGGCTTTTCTCTGCTTATTTTCGGCCCCCTCTCCCTTTTCTCCCTCTTTTTATCGCCATCTCTTCCAGCCAGGCCGCAACCCTCCCCTCTCCTGCAAGGGTTTAAATAAGCACAGATGGTCTCTCCTGACCTGCTATTCATCATTGTGTCAAAAGCTCTGTCAGAGTAATGCACCCTCAACAATGGCCCTGAAGGATTTTGTTTGTTTCCATTGATGATCCCTGTTAATTTCAAAGTGGTCTCATTAGGGCTTAAACCACCAATTAATTTCTTTTGTTCTTGTCAAATGGCTAATTCTAAACATGAACCGAACCGACAAAAAAGGGTTGCTCCGAGCCATACAACACTGTTGCTGCTGCTGCTGCCGCTGCCGGCAACGAGGCGTGAAGCAGGTAGAGAGAGGGAGCAAATCGAACAACGTGAGAGCGGGAGAAGGGGAGGGAGGGAGGTGGAGTTGAATTTACACCAAAAACCCTTGTTAATTTATAGCCACCCCAATACTAGGCAACTCATTAGCCACTTGCAGATTTCTCTTAGGCAAAGCATCAAGTGGTCCTTTGGGGAAAAGGTTGCAATCACCTGTTGGTGTTGGCAACTAGCGATAATGAATATTTAAAACAGAGAATGACAAAAAGAGACATATGCAAATCAAAATACAAACGGGAACACAGAAAGAGGAGAAAAACAGTATCCAGTGTAGCTTTTTTTCCATTTGAAGTATGCTCAAATGGAAAGAGAAAAAAAAAAACATTTTGTGCCTCCACTCCATTATGGCAGTGCAAGCTGTCATTACGCCCGGGATTGTATGGGTGCCTCATAATATCCAGAGATTGGTAGTTTGTTAGACAGGACTATACAATTTGCTGCAGCCTTGAAGGATCCTTGAGCCTCTCTTGACGACTTACCGTGGGGAATTGTTGAAGCATTGGCTTTTGTCTGCCGGAGACACAGGGGCAATTATCCAGCCTCCTGTAACGTTTCCCCAGCTTTAATCTCCCGACTGAGAGCAGAAAAGCAGAATGTCTAAGGTTTCAGAGTGCCTCTGGGTTCTATTAGCACACAACCATGTTTTTTCCCTCCCTCTTGCTCTCTCTCTCTTTTTTTTTTTTTGCTGCTTTTTGTTCAGGGGAAGGCGAGTGAAGGGAAGGCCAGAGTCTGACAGGCAGCTTTCCCTTGGGCTTTGAGAAGAAAACATGATTATGTCATAATATATTTTCGAAAACAGATCCATTTAAAAGATTGCTCCGCTGCCTTCTCAATCTAGCATGGCTCTGCTTTTGTCTGGTTCAGCAGGAGAGGCAGGGGATGACAGATGCAACAATGACTCAAACAGGGCACCTGGAGAGGTTTTACCACAGCCACAAATACATCATAGCAGTGGTAGATGCGTTTTCCACCCAGCGTGAACTGCAGTCCAACCGAGGTCAGTTAAAGTGACCCTAAAATGAAAAGGGAAATCAACAGTGGCAAGAATTATTAAATTATAAAAAAAAAAAAAAAAAAAAAAAAACATTAAAAAAAGATATTAAATATGTGACATTCAATTAGTGCTTTACAAAGTCTGAGTGCCAGTGTCATCTTCACTCGCATTTGACGGGCAAATTTTGGCCAGTATTGATACACTCTGCAGAAGAATAATATCTTGGTATTGTTATTACAATATATCAGAAAGCTCCTAGCGTTGAGGCATTTAGCCTGGCCAGACTCTCATCAGAGACTAACTGAAAAGATCCACTTAAGAGAAGTATCCTCACAATTATACATACACAAAAAAAGTATTGATTTGTTTTAAACAGACCCTTCTATGCTATGAAAGAATGAAAATACATTACCACCGTATTACATTTAACTAAATTTCATTTTTGCCCATATCTCAATAAACACCAATTCGCCTGTTGGCCTTAACTTCTAAAACAATCCGTAATATTGCCACTTAGCTCATTTGAGAATAAGAACATTTGTCTCCATAAAATAAATGCCAATTTTTCCCCCTCTGAGCAAACAGAAGGATTACTGAAGACATCAACTATGCTGAATCTAATACTAAACAGTTACATTACATACTATTTTAAATATCATGGTACAGCAATGCACGGGATAAAGTATTAAACCATGAACTAGTACAAGCCATCAAATCCATGTCTAAGCCAATTAAAAGATGCATCATGGTTGATGGTGATGAGTCAAAATTAGGTTGTGCAAGTGAGCTGACATGGCTAATGCTAAATAACCCATTACCTCTAAAATCAACTGTCCATACAGGGCAAGTTCATCCATTAAACTGCAAAACATTAAAATGGCCCAAAGACATTAATCATAAACACTTAGGTCTGAGCATTCAAGTCTATTGAGCCATTTTACTGACCCATAAGCAAAGAGTATGTGTCCATTACCAGGGACTGTAATTGCAATCCTGGCAGGAAGACACAAAACAAAAAGCAGTTGTATTAAGGTGTTGACACCGCAGTTTAATTTCCAAGCCACTGAAAGGGAATACCTTAATGCACTATGGCTCAATTATAAGTATAAATGCATTAGTTACTGGGAAACAGCTTCAGGATACAGATACCATTAGCAAAGAAAAGTTAGCATTTAAATAAATAGTGCAGCATTCAAAACAAATATTCTAGTATTTTGACCTAGTCAATGAGTTTTCATTGTCCAGGTAATTGCTATAATATAAGACTTACATGCTAGCCAGAAACAGTCAGATGGGTGTGCATAATCAAATGGTTAAATAGAAATACATAATTTCCTATATAGGTTGATGCATTTTGCATAAATTAAAATTGAAACTATGATGCTACTGTTGGATCTACCGTTTGAGCTACAGGTATGCTTTGGTAGAACCATTTACAGATGTTGGCACCCTAAATAAATTATCAATTAAAAAATAAATACAAATATGGTGCATGATGCAAAGGGATTCTGAAAAAAGGCAAAAAGGTTTACAGTTCTCACATACATAAACAAGGGCCAGTTCCTGCTTGTTAGGCAAAATCCAATATTAATAAATATATAAGACCTTTTGCATTAAACCTTGCATTCCTTTCACCCATATATATACATATATTTTACTGAGTTCATTTGTCTTTGAATGTATGTGTTGTATGTCTGGATGGTTCTTTGACAATACCTATCTTAGGGAAGTCAAATTGTGCTGTTTTGCCACTGTATATTTGCATAACTCAGCATGAATCTCATAATTCATACAGAATAATCAAATCTGACCAGAACTTCTCATGTAACAATGTTCAGATGCAGAGGGAAGTTATTATTTACCTATTACAGAACATTTGCCTGCGTATAAAAAATGAACACAGAAAGGTGGCCAAAATTTGCACCAAGTGGTTTTAGGACTGCCACCCTGATCTCTAAAAGTTCATGGCAACAACAACGTCACCTTATGTAAAATCACAAAGAATGTAAGATTGTTTATAAATATTGTCTATAATTATTTGAAATTAACCAGTGTTCAGCTTGGATTGACCTCTTTTAGAATCTTATTAGAGATAATTATGACCCGACCTGAACTGAACACATTTTGTTCCCCTAAGTGTTTCCATATTGCCGGTAGTTCAGAGTCCATGAACTTTGTGCTAAAAATGGAATGTGCCTAAATAAACAATCTGGAATCTGTTTTACAATTTGAAAGCATTCTAATGTTTGAACCATTTATAGTTGCAAACGATGCTATTTTATAATGTCTGACAATCATTTACCGCCAAAAAATGAAAGAAAAAAAAAATCCACTAAAGAACAAATAAAGGCATAAAATTCCTCAAAAGTGTATAAAGACCAAGAAGCAGTAAATCCTATAACGGATGGATTTGCAAAGACTATAGTTAATCAAATTACATTTATTTTGTATACTCATCTAGATAAATGTAAGCAATTATTTCACAAATCAAATCAGCCTGCATGTACACCAGTTTTTAAAAATAAAAACAGAGCATTTGCTTCATGAAATAATCTGTTTCTCGCTTCAATAAGCATGTTCTTTTTTTAACCCCCAGCTGGGCCTAAAACCTCAACATTTGTGTGAGAATGTAATTACCGTGTAGGCTTAATATGCACAATAAAAGCACTCTTGTGCGCGTCTTAATCTCGACATCAAAGTGAGCGAGTGCCGGTACCTTCTCACAGCAAACGTATCACACAAATCTCATTACAGACAACATCTAATTACTGCCTGGAATTCAATGCTTACTTGGAAGGAATACAAAGCCCGAGTCTGACAGCCCGGCCTCAAAATACCTCATCTTTTACAGGCACACTGTGTGACTCTGATCAAGGCATATTAGCCCCTGTCAAGAGGACGGAAAGGACCATCATATGACTACAATCATAGGCCAGCAGATAGAGATAAACATTCAGGAATGCAGGCTATTAACAAGAACATCAAGGTGTCTGCGGAATGCCGTTTTTCTAGACCACACGATCCAGGAAAAGGAACGAGGAAAAGTCGGCCGATAACTTCGCAGATTCTTGACTATGACATTTAGCTCATCTTTCCAGCCTTCTAAAAAAGGAAGCAACAGCACCGTGCATTCAGACATAAACATTCTGAACACAGGAGGAATAATCCAATTGAATCCACACTAATCCAAATGAACACGGCGTGCGTAGCTGTGGTTATCCCAGGCAGGGAGAAAGGGGAAGGGAGATGCCTGCACCGCAGCTTATCAACTGTCAGTGGTTTGCTGCTGTAACAGGCAGTGTTATCAGGGTCAGCCCTGCTCGGGGATTGGAGGGCCCTACTGTGTCGAGTAAACACAGAAACCTGTCCTCATGCTTATCTGTCTTGAGAGAGCGAGAGTGAGAGAGAGCGAGAGAGAGAGAGAGGGATGGAGAGTGGGGAAAGAGCTGGTGGCAGAGGGGAGAGAAAAGGAGGAGGGATGATTGAAAAGCAGAGAAAAGGGATCTGTCTCCATGGCAACCACAGTCATCGCTCTACCCCCTCCCCACCTTTTCCCACTCCTCTGCAGAGAACTCTGGTGGTCTTTGTGTAACGCGATTCCATTAGAATGCACTGTGTGGATTAGTGCAGAGCAGTGCCCGCAGGGCTCAGACAGGGCCACAGTAAAGACATTATTACCCAGATCAAATGCTGTAATCACACAGCACAGAGGGGGCTTTCGCATCCACGCCAGATAAAGCCAAAGCCTGGCAATGCTCAGGTGATTAGGCCATTATTACAGTCTTTCAGCCCTGTGCCAGAACATTGCCAGTCAAAACATTGTCAATCTCCACCAGTTACAAGGGAAGGTAGCACACATCAGAAGCACATTCCCGATGATCCATATCCATAAAAGCTGAAACTGTAAGCTCAGAAACATGGTATGAGGAACAAAGGCTTCAAACCCACAAAATGAACAGGAAAAATCCAGTTTGGCATTGGCAATCATGTTACCAGTGAGGCTATAAAAATAAAGTAGTCTACTTCATTGCATGATCAAGGTAGGATTAGTTCCAGAATACGATGTTTGTCAATTAGAAAGCAAAGCTCTGTCCCCAATCCTAATGAAGTGCCTTGCCTTGGTGGAACGAAGTGACTGATTTGGAACACTCTACCATTTGGGGTCAGTAAGATTTTTTATTTTTTGTAAGATATTAATACTTTTATATAATATTTTATTAACACTTTTAAATGCATTAACTTGATCAAAAGTGACAGAACAAAAAAGACACACACAAACAAAGGGGAAACTAAATATAATTATACTCTAGGACACAAATTGTAGACAATCAGTTTGTTATTATTTTAAGATATTTAAAATATTTTAGCTTAATTTCAATTGATAAAAAAAAATTATGTATTTTATTTATTTTTTTGGAAACAGCTATTTCTGGAACACACCTTCAAATGCTGCCTACAGAAGCAGTTGCTTTTGAAACAGAACTTAAGTTTAAACTGGGCAAAAATACTGAAAACGGATGTTATCTCTCACGCACCAATCAGATGAAAGCTGCTCATACAAAGATCAAGCCTCTCTTGAAACCAAGATCACAGTTCTCTAAAGCCTTACATGATTTCATTGTCAATAAGAAATGAAAGATGTAAATGAAAAGCCGTCTCCTTCTCCAGCAGATCTGTTGAAAACATGAAAAGGGACAGAGACGACTGACAGCCCATCCACTCGTCCAGTGTCAGGCACTCAGAGGGAGCAAAAGCTTTCATCCCTGTACGGTCCCTCAACCTCTTGATTGAGAGGAAGAAAGTTCCAGAAGAGCATGGGGGTTGCTATATAGATGCACTCAGGAAATGCACACTTGTGCCTATGTGGGGGGCATTACAGAGAGGGAACAGAGCAGAGGAAAGCGGGGAGAGAGAGCGTTTCAGAGCCAAAACCATCCGTCTCTGCTTTTATAGTCTTACAAAAACATCACTAAAGAGGCGAGGGGATGGAGTTCTCAAAAAGAGCCCCTTGCTATACAGATGAACAGACAGAAAATAAGAGCTGGAGAGGGCATTCATCTCGGCTGACCGCCTAATAAGAGTACTCCTCTACCAATAGAACATTCAGAGAGAGGCCGAAGAGCAGGGCTTGCGTCATGCTTCCCCTCAAGTGCCTTGAAGTTCAGCTCTCCATTGATGCACCATTACAATACCCACTGAACAGGCCAATGTGAGAGACTAGTTTACAACACCGACACATTCTTAAAGATTTCATTTTTTTTTTTTTTTACAAAAACAGTTTATTGAATTATCAACAACTGTACATATCTTCAGTGACAACTCAGTTTGCTACATACTTTGGTGTGTGTTTTGAAACGTGTCCATTTCTTACAGCTCTTTTCTCTTTATTTTTGGGAAGGGAAATACTAACAGTGTGATGCTATAAACAAGCTGGTCTGTAAGTAAATGCCTGTGCATTAGGCTAGAGTGTTACAGTCAGTTTGGTTTATCGGCAGACATTTTACTATGTGCTTCCTTTATATGGAACACTATGCACACAAAACACAGTGTATGTCACTCGGGACTCAGTAAGGGGGGAAAATAACCAATTGACCCAAATCCCAATTCTTCCACTACAAGACAAAATGTCATGTCCTGGTCTTACAACAGCACAATGAAATCACAGGTTTGAGAGTAGTCCTCTACTAATCGGTAAATATCAAAATCCAGGTCTGTGTGCCCCAATGAGGTCTCTGTTCTCGCAGGAAGGCTTAGCGTCCAGTCAGCGAGTTTGCTTGGGAACTGATCTGCCCCTCCCCATGGAGCCTTGAGTGCAGTCTCAGGTGCCTTACATGGGGTTTAAGCCACTCAAAAAAATCCACAGGACATATTACAAAAACACCTCT
The DNA here is from genome assembly GCF_018340385.1 of Cyprinus carpio. Lineage (NCBI taxonomy): Eukaryota > Metazoa > Chordata > Actinopteri > Cypriniformes > Cyprinidae > Cyprinus > Cyprinus carpio. Next base: position 19,437,244 of record NC_056589.1, read on the forward strand.
GTAATGCGATTTAGTTCAAAATTGTTTTTCAGGAGGGAGGGAAAAAAGTAAATTAGATTTCCATAAAAGGTTAGCTTGGAAAATGAACTTCTCAAAGGGGGAGAGGGGGCAAATAGAATATCCTCATAGAAAAAAAGTCTTAATCTAATTTCCAAACCTCGAAGGGGAAACGAAGCATCAAGGAGAGAATGAGAGCGAGAGAGAGAGAAAGAGAACCATCACAAGTGTAACAGGACACCAAAATATAAATCTATAAAAGGCATTTTAATACTCCATTATGTACACTTTTCACATACCCTCCACACAGATGAAGTTTCAGAACGAAGCGCTGCTTCACGATGCATTATGGAACCTTAAAAAAAATAGACCCAAAATCCAACAAAGAAAGATTTGCAGCAAAAAACAAAAACAAAAAAACAGCAAGGAAGGAAACATCGAGTGTTCTCTAGTGCCATATGAACTGAGCAGAGTGTATGGAGTCTGTAGGGCTGCACATTTGTGTCCTAGTCCATGTCACCCCAGCGTCCACTCTTCCACGTCTGTGGTCAGTCAGTTAAAAGTCAGTGAGCATGAGACAGACAGTCAGACAGACAGACAAGGGCTGTTCCTGTCTGTTTGACTAGGAGAGTCACTGGAGTGAGAAGTTGTGTGTCCCCCCTTCCTCCTCCAGAGGCCTGAGCTGCTCCAGTCTGTTACCTCTCAGTCTAGTAGATCACTTCATACACCGTGGCCTTCTTGTCTCCAGAGCCTGTAACAATGTACTTGTCATCGGCTGATATGTCACAGCTCAGGACTGAGGATGATTCCTTAGACTGCAAGAAGAAAAAAAAAATCCACAATAAATCTGGCGAAATAAAATGTAATTTTAACTTCAAATGTCCCACAAAGGGCCTGCATAAAACTCTTCAGACATCCTCTATTACACAAAGAAAATGCTGACAGTTGTATACATAAGCACTTCCCTCCCCCCACCAAATGATGCATTAGCATCCATGCCGAGCTCCTTCAGTCATAAACACTTGAAGGGTTATCATTATTTACTCTTAAGCCGGTAGATGGGAGCTACACGCCCGGACCGACATCCGCACTAAGTGGTCAGGACCAAGCGTTAACGACATACTCCAGCCTATTTCCGCTGATCGAGGCCCGGCCTGTCAGCCAGCGGTCACTGTGCCCTTTCTACTGACTCAGGCAACCCACACATTTCCTGCAGACAGTCTGTATTGATCTCTGTACCTGGAATATGCTGGCGCCGTAGGGAGTCCTCCATGCGTTCAACAGATTGTCCTTCCCAGTGCTCACGAACCATTTACCTGTCAAGGGAAAATCAAACGTAATTAGAGCTCTGTTCAGAGTACAGGCAAAACAGAGATATGCACAGAAAGCCAAATAAAAGACAGCCTAGCAGAAAAGGACAGTCAAGGTTCTGTCGGATGTTGTGCTGTATAGAAGCTCCGGTGTATAACTTCAAGAGAGTGCAAAAGCACTAGTGGAGATATGTATAAAGTGCCTGGATTCAGTGTGTGAAACTTGAATCAGTCACTTACCACAGTAGGCAAATTTGAGAGAGAGAACACAGCTCTCGTGAAGGTGCAGCTGGTACTTGTCAGGTTTGGTGTGGTGGAGCACCTCCACGTTGCTGCTTTCCATGCCGACAGCCAGCCACTCACCCGTAGGACAGTAGCCCAGGGAGAAGATCTGCATTTGGGGGAACAGATACAAGTTGAGCACCATTGCTTTGCACTCAAGTCAGCATGAAAAGAAAATTCACCATTTACTTTCTGAATGCATGTTATATATCTTATTATGAATGAATCATTCATGTATGTTTCATTAAAAAAACCCAAAAAAAAACCTGTCCTCATTATGTTGAATCAAGGTTTCATAACAGGATCTTTCGGTGAAAATTACAAACTTTTCTCTGGTGATGCATGCAAGATTTCTTAGATCATTACGTCCGCTTAAACCCCGCCCCTCACGTTCATCTGCCTGCATTTTTGAATGCAACGCACAAATCTTAAACTCCAAACAAAAACTGACGCATCTAACCAAATCAATACATTTTTTGTCAAAAATCGGATAACTCAAATGTACGCCACAATACAGAGGAAGAGTTCTGTCGCTACTTGCATTTCCTAAAACTCATTGTGCTGTGACCTAACCTGAGATGTGAAGTCATGCTGCTGGAGTTGCCGTCCCTCTCTCAGGTCCCAGGAGCGGACTGTGTTGTCAAGGCCACCTGTCCAGAGCTTGGTGCCATCATGAGAGATATCAATGCAGCTGGCACCATCTGTGTGGCCTTGAAATTGCCTGAAATTGAAATTGTTTAGAGAATGGCTTTAAAGGTATACAAGAAAATCCAGTTCATGAGAGAAAATCCTGAAAAAGGCCCACCTGACAAGGGTCTGGTTGTGGAGGTCCCAAACGGCAATGTTTCCATCGCTGCAGCAGGAGAAGCACACCTTGGCGTCGGGGCTGATGGCCAGCGCGTAGCAGGCCGGTGCGGAGGAGGTCAGCTCGGCTTTGATGCGGGGTGTCTGGGAGGCAAGATCCCAAATGGTCAGTGTGCTGGCCTCCCCTCCAACGATAAGAGTGCGGCCATCAGGCAATAGTTTACACGACCGAATATAGTTGTCCCGGTTCTGTAGATGGAGAAAAAAAAAAAAAAAAAAAATCAATATGAGAAAATATTCTAAACAACTGATCTTCCTACATTATACTAACAAATTGTTACTTTTTAGAAGTAACTAAACAGGTACTAGTAGTATGTACAGTATTATTACTATAATAAAAACAATAGTTATAGTAAGTATAACTTTGGCCTTTACCAGGCAGTCTAGTTGAGACACCGGACTCTTGCTTCCAGGCTGACTGATGTCCCAGATCTTAACACAGCCCTTGCCACCCGTGTATACGTGTCGAGTGGGATTGCTTATAGTCACAGCACACACCACCTCTCCATGACTGAGTGTGTTGATCTGACGGGCATGACGTGGGATCCCTGGACCAATCAGAGCATCTGGAGGGAAGGGCACAGGCTGCATCTGTCCGTCAGCGCTGACGTGAAAAGAATAGGCTCTGAGAGAGACAGACAGAGAGAGAGAGACCTCTTTAGTAACCTAGGAGTCAACAGTGCACTGATTGAAGTAGGTTAATTAAATCAATTACAGCAATATGAGTAAGTAGTCTGAAATAAGGTATTAAGAGGTGGAAAAGGTTGTGCTCTTAAGCACTCTCACGGAACCGTTACATAAATAGTGTGGGGAAAGAGATCAGTCAAGTGCGGCTAATAGTTAGTCATGATCATTTAATCTTTGTTGGACACTTACGGTTTTCCTCCAGAGATTGAGGTGAGGCTGGCAGGGAGGCCGGGAGCTCTCATATGAGGATGCTCAAAACCTGCCTACAGAAACAAAACAAAACATGCTGCATTAGAGCAGTGATCTGCATTAAAACAACATTACAAACACCACAAGCATAAATTACACATTACAACCTGTGAATAATGTTACGGAATTATGTGTAATTCTGTATATTATATTTTGATTCTGTATATAGCGTTCAGATTTTATATATCTCTGTATTCTTTTTTTTTTGCTGCTTTGTTGTTTATTCTAAGTAATACACTATGTGCCCTATGTTAGCAATACAATATCTGTGTGTGCAGAAAAATCTATGAATTAATCATTATTTTTCAATGAATAATTTTGATGAACCATTTGATTAAGTTCAGAGCCGGTGTGTATGATACACTTTTGAGTCTAGTTCAAAGCATTACTACTGGCTTCAGAAGCCGAACGTACCATTTTGAAATATATATATTTTTTTTTAAATTTAACTGTTGTATTTTTTTTTTGAAACTTGACAGCCACAGTCCCCACTCATTGTTTATGCATGGAAAAAAAACATCCAGTACAATTTTTACCTGGGCCTTTCACAGGTTTGGAACAACATAAAGGTATGCAAATGATGACTATTTAGATTTTTGTAGTGTGAACTATTCCTTTAACTTGACTAGAACAATGTGTACTGCAAAAAAACGAACATGCAACCACAGAAGAATGATTCGTGCCCTGCTCCTTCATTTAACCGAAAGGATGAAGCAATCAGATGGCAGGCAGTCAGGTAGCCTGAGAGCCCAGTCAATGTAACGCTCATTTCACACACAGTCACACACACTACATCACCTCTCTCTCTCCCTCCACTCTAAGGTCGGAGGCTTTGGGTGAGAGAGACTGAAATCAAGCACGAAAATAAAAAGAAATGAGAGGAATAAATTGGGGGAGAAAGTTAAGGTAGGGCCTACTCTGAAGTAGAGGTTAGGAATCTTTAAGCACCTTAGTATTTGATTCAATTTTGTTTTAGGGAGTAACAATCTGATTCCCGAAAAATTCCCAGTACATCTCAATTTTTCAGCTGCAGCATAGTGGCACAAATCTTTGGAGAGATAAGGTGGTCCATTGCCAAATATCATGTATAAAACATATGCCTATATTTAACAAAAAAAGACCCACCAATCAAGCAGAATGAGCAGATACAATAACAAGTTCAGCCTTTCGTTTAGTTTCGTGCAGTATTTCCACATTAAAGTAACCATAAATGTTGTTTTTAAAGAGCACATTGATTATTAATAAAAAAAAAAAAAAACAATTGTGAATGTTTCCAGTACTTTTACAGTATCATGATGTATCTGTAAATCGTTTTTTCCCCCTGTACCCCTAGTTTGCAGGTGCTTATTCACACTCATACATGCAAATACTCACCATGGGTGAGCGTCCGTAGGCAGCGGCAGCAGCAGCGGCCGCACTCATCTGAGGAGAGATGTGAAGGCCGGCATAGACACCAGGGCTGGTCAGAGAACCATTCATCTCATGGTGGCTCATCATGGCAAAGGGAGTTGGGTAAGAAAGTGGGGTGCGCAAAGCAGGGGCGGCTGCAGACACATAGACACACAGCCAATCATAAATCAGCATCAGTCAACCACGGGGAAAGGAGCTGAACTTGGGAGCATGGAGATAAATCACAATCAAAGACCTGCCTACACTGAGCTGCTTCAAAGATGAATTTTATGAAAGCTGCTTTAAGCTCTGTTAAAAAGGCAAGCCTAAAAAAATTTGCTGAAGCTTTGGATTATTTGCATATGCAAAGTGCTCCCTTTTGGTTACAATATTGGCTGTGTGTTGTACTGTATGCTTGCAGGAGGTGTGGACTCTGATTATGAACTCACCAAGAGCTTCCATTGGAGGCTTGCCTAGGATGGGCCGCAGCCCAGGGGTGGTGCTGGTACCCGGGGTGGGGGCATCGTTACGAGGCGTGGGGGTGTTGGACTTCAGACCAGGCGTGGAGGATTTGTCATTCTGCAGATGGGAGAGAACAGAGGCAAGAGAAGAGAGAAAGAGAAAACGGAGTTAAAATCCCTCCAAACGAGGCAGCATCCAGGCAGAAGATTTAAGTGCCAGCAGAACCTAATCCAATCCAATTCTGACAAACTCACTACTCCTACGAAACTATAAACCCTGCTATTTATCCCCAAACCCATTACTGCTACAATGGAGATGAGGCTCGTTTTATCCTTCCTTCGCTTCTCCCTCTAATCTTTTTTTTTGATGCAGAGACCCAGAATGGTTAAACGCATTGAGTTATTAGCAGGGAAGACACGACTGATCCAGCTATGGGAATGCATTATCCCTGACATTTACAGATGTATTTAAAGCTGAGGCTGGGAAACAGACATTCACTCCTGAGCCATTAGAGAGAGTGGAAGATCACAGGGCATTCAAGCTTCCCTAGCTGCCCCCTTCTATCAAACATATCCTATAATTCTGCTTCAGTGGCACAGACCAAGATTCTATCAAATCTTATATGCAGCGCCACCGATTATTACAGTAGCAAAATCCGGATAAATAGAGCTGATACACATAAATGCAGCATTCGGTATTAAATGTAGCCAGTTTGTATGTGTGAGTGAGAGAGAGATCCGTACATGGCCATGCTCCTTGTTTTTAGAGGAAGGGGTGCTGCCGGAGGAGGCCACAGAGGCAGGGCTGTTGGGCGTATCCTTCTTTGCAGGGCGGGGCTTATCTATGCCATTCTCAGGAGGGGAGTGGGCAGGGCTGCCTCTGGGTGTGGCAGGGTCCTAGAGCACAAAAATATAACAGGAATGAGTTAAATATTGAAAATAACATGTAAGATATGACATTTCAGTTTAATTAATAAAAGCACATGAAATTTTATATTTAATATTTTAATAATTTACCTCGTTGGAAACATCAACCACCAGATCATCACTTTTGTCACCGTCACTGTCCTGAAAACACAACAAGCCATCTAGTTAGCATCCCTTTTTGGGATTTTGTTACAGAAGAATCTTATATTACAAGTCCATGTCACATTACTCACATATCGGCTCATGCTGTCCTTGTCTTCCACTTTGCGTTTCTTGGAGTCCAAGCTATAATCGGAGGAGGTGCGGTGTTTCTCACTGGTTGTGCGTAGGCTGTCTGATGGAGAAATCGAGTTGTTCTGAGAAGGAGAAAGAGGGGAAGTATTAAAATTTGCCATCAGACTGCAGACTTTAGCCAAACTCAATCATCTATACAAGTAGATCTATGGGTAGGGTTTTAACTGTGTTTTGTTCCACAAGACTTCTAAATTGCTTTTAAAGTATCCTGTAGGCTGCATCAAGTGCTTTCAGCACAAGATAATTACATCCAATCCTGATTCCAGTTTATTTCTGGTGGCAAATGAATTATTTGCGTTTAAAGTCAAAAACAATTACCATTACAATAACAGGTACTTCACAGCTGTCGGATCTGAAGAAGATCCAAGCTGGGAAATCAACGGCAAGTAGGTGAAAAAAAAAGAGAAGGACAGAGTAGCTCTTATCACTCAAAAACCGCACACTTAAAAAGCCAAAAGCAATCTATCCATTCCAGCTATCTGACTCAAAAACCCAAAACAGGCCTAACATAATACAGTGAGACTCACAAAGCCGTATCTAACAACCCACAGTAGACTAAACACAGAAAAATGTGCTGGCTGCACTACAGAGTAGACACAGTCATACAGACACAAGAGGGGCTTGTTTTCACTGCCCCACCACTCTCCCTTCCTCACCCCACCTCAATCCCTCCATCTTCTAAAAGAGACAACAAACAGCTTCAGAAAGACATGAGCAGCATGTTAGTGTCAAACAACAGCCCATTATCTGAGAGAAGTCCGACTTGGGCTGTGTGTGTGGGAGCATGTAATAGTCATTGATTCCTGTAGCGTGTTTGGACATCTCCCAGTACATTTCTCTCACCACACTGCGGGTCTGCAGTCCTGGTAGACAATGACTACAGGGCAGGCGAATGGAAAAAGGGACTTATATTCCACAGGAAATGGTGGGCGACTCTGTCTGTGGTCACTGTTCATACAGTAATGCGTTGCAAGAATATTTCATGAATTCATAGTATTTAGCAAGCATGCCCCATATGCAAAAGGATTTTGAGTGCTCTCTGGGCACTTTCTCAAAACAATCCTGCTCCTAGAGCTTTACTCATCCCGTCCCAAGAGCCTTCGCTCAGTGTGAGGCAACAAGATTAACAGAAGGAAAATGTGGCCAGATCACTGGAAGCGTAAAAGGAAACTAAGCTGAGATGAAGAAGTAGCAGACTGGGCCGAACACCTAATAGTCTCTGTCTCTCTCGCTCTCTTTGCATAATGTCTGACCTTCTAAAGAAATGCTTAGTGTGATTCATTAAGGAGAGTCACCAGTGTGCTATCAGATGACCTTAGATAACGGCAGCAGTGAATACACAACAGCGCTTGGACTGCTAACCGCCAGAGGAGCTCCCCTTCCTTCAGACATGACTGCACCCATTCAGGCCTCGCCGGGCCAGCAGAAACCCAATCTCACGGCCACAATCAGCCATCAGAGAGATTTAAGCCCTGTCAAATAAATGGCTTTTACAAGGGCACGGAGATGAGAGGGAGGAAAACAATTCCTGCGCCTCTGCTCATACATATTTACCGCGCTAGCAAAAGAGAGCGTAGAGGGGTGGTAAACAAGTGGAGGAAGAGGGATAAAATAAATCCCACAAAGGAGGGAGGGAGTCAATGTCGTCTTTAATTGTGATGAAATTATAGAGCTACGCTAATCTGTGTGCTGTAATACGAGTCATTTCCCATCTGTGGAGAGATGTGAGTGCTTATTTCATAAAAAGCTTGTTTCTCTATTAGTCATTTTAATGAACGGAGATTAACATTTCGTGCACGAGTTGCGTGTGCTTCAGGATGAAGAATCTTACTTGACATTTACATTAATGGAAATTTTCTTAGGCATGAAATGGGCCAAGAGGTGCTTTTCACCCAGTAAAACGAAGACATATTTGCTCGGTTTCAAAACCTAGTGAGCCGCCTACGGAGGCAACATTAAGGCATCATTTAAGGTGTGCCCTTTACACGAAGGCTGTTCAGAATACTATACAACTTAATTATGCTGCTTCCTAGGACAGTTTATTTTAAGCCAAACACCAAATAAAATAAAATAAAACCAAAATGGTGGACAAAGTGAGAAAAACATAAATGCATAAAATGTACAGTAATATCTAATTCAATACAGAAAAGTACTATCATTGCATTATCTAATGTTTAGGAACATGCTATCTCCAAACTACTTAAAACAACTGAATCAAAACTCCCATGCAGAGTCGCTGTCTATGTAGGCAGCTAACTAGGTTTTATACACAACTATAAAGAGGAAGAGGACAACTGAGACAGCAGAAAACCTGATACTCACTGTGCTCTCTGTAGTCAGCAGACCCCGGTTGGTGTTGAAAGACAGGCAGAATAGCAAGACAAAACAGAGATAAACAAAAGTCAGTTACCCTGACAGACTGACAATCAGAGTTAACAGTAGATTTCATCAGCAGGTAGAATATGTCTGTAACGTACACAACACGGCTAGCAAACCATTAGCATATGTATTTTATTAACCTTACCAATTCATTCAAGCCACAGAGAGTATCGTGTATGTTCAAATGCTTTATACAGTCTCAGTTCTTCTCTTAAAATTGGCTACATTCTTAAATGGCAAGAGTAAAGTACTCTTATAAAGCAAACCTAAGATGGTCGATAATGACAGCAACCTATAAGAGCTGTAATAACAATGAATAGGGTGGGGGGATGGGCTTATGAACAACCGTTTGATTCACACAAGAGGTCTATATGGCTGAGTGACTAATGTTCCACTCTTTTGGCTTTAAATGAGAGCAATTTGTGTGTCTGCTCCTAACCTCGGTGCTCTAGGTCATGGTGGTTTTTTTCATCCTTCACCGGCAAGTGTGGCTGACTTCCCAGGGCTCCTAGAGCCAGCAGGCCCGAGCCAGAGCTGGTGACCGGTGGGATTCCTGGTGGCTGAAGGCTCGAAGGGTGGGGAGGTAAAGCCATGGGGCCGTGGGCTGCGTGTGAGAGGTGCTGGGCCTGGAGCTGCTGCTGCTGTGGAGAGACACACAACGAGTGGGCCAGAGGGAAAAGAGTAGAGAAATCCATGCCACAAACTAAACACACGGCTTCTGGGCGGCCAATTCAGAATCACAGGTGGGGGTATAGGGATATGTATGACCTCACATACATGCAAGTCATATTTGAGGAACCTGCAAACAAAGCCGTCTTTATGTTGCTTGGATCTTAACCTAAAAATATAAAATCTTGGAGTGTTGTGGATCTAGTCAGTATACATTTCAGGTTCCTGCTCAACAGTAACAAACTCGGTGGAATATCATACAAAAAAAAACAAAAAAAAAAAAACATGTAAATTCACTCATTAAATAATAAAACTCTCACACACACACTCTCCAAAAGAGAGCTGTCAAGCCCTATTTAAGATACAGTTTAAAGACAGCAGATGTTGAAATGCTGTCAGCTCATTGGCTTAAAACCACCTGCTCCTTAGCCCCATCAAACCGCTGGACGGCTATATTTACTCCCCTCACATTTGGGTCCGTTTATTGCACAAAGTATGAGTCACTCGAGAAACCAAACTTTAAACACCACTCCAACAGCAGCTGGGCTCAGCTTTGTGTGTGTGCGTGAGCGTGTTGAGTGGTGGCGGCGGCCAAGAGCGAGGGGTCCTGTTCTGGCATGTGTTCAAGCCTCCAATACCTCCATCAATATTTAAAAAGCTTGGAGGAAACTGATGAGAGTTAAAAACCACTCAGCATGGGAAGAGAGCAGCTTAAAGCAAGGTTAAATAATACTTAGCAGAGCCGCCAGTAAAGAAAAAAAAAAACTACCAAAAGAAAATAATAATAATACCTCCACAATTTATTAGCATCCATAGGAAAAATGAATTATTCAAATGGCTGTGAGAGCACATACTGCCCAACTTTTCAGACCTCACCAGTCAATCAATGACCATTTATGGTCATTCTTCCAGAATACCGACATGTTTTTTCCCACTTGATGTGGAAAGGGTAGATGTTATTGGCTATGTACGGCGATCACGGTGGTACAACCTTTCAGAATTATCAGCAGGTCATTAATGCCATGCCATAAGTAAATATTAATACTAAAGGCTTATTTGTAAGTCTGGAATGCTCCAAAAGCTTGTCCTTTCAAGTGGGTAAATCATTATTAAGATGTCCATCACAGGTCCTTATTCAGGGTGAGTATAATTGCTAACAGCTTTGTGGATTATTTGCACAGCTGGCTGTATATTGAGACTCTGGGACTTTGAGATTGGCAGGAGAGCGAATGGTATATAGAAGAGCTACGCTTGGGATTTAAACCTGCAACCTTACCCTCCCCAACACAACAGAGCTGCCAAGCCAATTATGAGCTGTGCCTCAGAGTGTGGATCTGTGAGGAGATGTGATAAGGGAGTGTGTGTGTACTGAGGCACTGAGCGTGGGTGGTGGGTGCATGTTCTTGATGAGAGAGTGAAAGGGCAAGAGAAAAGGAGAGAGACAGTGAGACAAGAGTGGAAGTGAGTGATTGTAAGACAGAAACAGTGTTGGTGCTAGGGTGTTCATGTGAATGTGTCAGGAAGTAAAATGAACCGCTAGAAAAAAAGAGGGGGTTAGTGTGTGTGGCTTCAAAGATGACGACTGACCACATGGGAAATTAAAGAAGCCGTTGATTCATAGGGGAGAACCTTCCCTGCTCATTCCAGCTAATGAGCCACTGATGTGTAATATGCATGGACAATAAGTGAACCCTCATTAGAGTCCCGGCCACAAAGACAAGAATATAAAGAAATAAAATGTCTTCAGTAATTTAATATTCCTGCATAAAGACCATCTCAACTAGTGCTAATATCTCCCTCTTACAGCAAAACAATGAATGCAGGCCGAGTGTGAACAATTAACAAAGAACATATAAAAAAGATAAGTGGCTAAATCAGACAAGCGCCCACTTCTGTTCTCAGGTATGTATGTTAAACAACCCAATCCTGAGTTTAGTGCTGTAACCATGCAACATGCAGGCCTGAGGGAATTCAAAAATATAAAGCCCCATGATTTGCCCTCTTGGAAACAAACACACTTAATTGGGCCCACAGCACAAGTGGGGGCAGTCTTAATAGAGATCTATCCATACATCCACAGCAGACGACTTATGGTAAAACTGGCTGCCCACTGCACTAGGCAGGGCAATATAACTAAAACAATTCTATCTTGTTTTTTTGTTTGTTTGTTTTTGCCATTTGGGCAAAATTATTTTTAGTTGTTCTAAAATGGCTGAATTCTATTTCAATTTGAAGAATCAACATTTCAATCAAACAGCTAATTAAACTGGCTCAAAATGTATAAGTAAAACAGTAATTATCCAGTAAAAATGGTTTCCTTTTTTTTCACTAAATAAACAAAAGGAAAAAAAAAAATATATATGCAACAACACAACAGCACACTGTAGGAAAAACAGCTATTTCTTACTAAAACATTTTGAATCAAACTTACCAACTCTAATGCCATATATATTAAATTAACCCTATTAAAAGTCACAAGACAAGGAGGGATCACAAACTAGTCAAATGACACGCTCTATGGGAAACTTAATGAAGAAATAAAAAGCGGATTAAAATCAACAAGATATTCACTGAGGCTTAGTTTTATACAGCCAGCAAATAAATTTTCAACTAAAAGCTTCAAACTCAACCACAGCCACTTATGATAACCAGAACAGGCAAAACAGAACAGGGAGGAAGTATGTGGAGAAAGAACTGAAGACAGTATAAAATGTGGATAGAAATGCTTATGCTCTTCTAAAATAAATAAGGCTAGGGTAGATAAACACACAAACTGTTGGTGAGGGCAGAAATGCTGAGCTGCCGGAGGAGGCCATCTTAAGACCTCAGATCAAAGTCATAGCACAGCAGAAAAAAAAGCTGCTGCCCTAGATGCATCCAATTACCGGCCCTGAGGTTCATCAATAAGAGATGCTGGTGGTTTCTGCTCTGAGAGAGTGTTTGTGTGTGTAGCTCACACCTCACCTCTTCCTTATACTATTTATGAGGACTCTGGCACATGTGTGAGTGCACACACATGGCCTACTGTGTGAATTACAAACGTCCTACTCAAAGAAAAAAAAAAAACCTCTCAGACAAGCAAGTATCTTTTCTGCTTTTGAACTTTTAAATGGCTCCTAAAAGAATAAGAGTCATTAAAGTTGGTCTGCTGTATCAAAGCTATCAGACAGTAATCCTTCCTGAAGATAATGGGGCAGTTAAGAGCGACCACATGACTGCCCTGTTCAAATCTGAATCCAGGAATTATCTCTGAGTGAGTGTCAATGCTCAGGATCTAATTGAATTCCGATATCAGACAACACAAACCCACCCTCAAACCTCTGGATCAACAGAGGTCAGATTTGTTTTTCCCTACATATTGATAAGGATCCAGGTCACTTGCCCCTGATCAATAAGTGACTGTTAGAAGGCAGATGTGGGCATTTCTAGGAAAGGAATAGCTGTAGTAGCTCAGGGATATGTGTGCAAGATCCTATTTGTATTTAATTCCCAGCACAATCCAGGTCAGCAAAGAGGAATGAGACTCCTCTGTAAAACCTGATCTAATTAAAGGTATCCAGGCTCTAAAGAGAGAACTGAACAACTTCTGCAGTCTCAGGGGACTGAGGATGCTAAGCACACTCATGCCACATATAGTGGAGACTAAATAAAGCTTGGTCAACAGTGTCTGGCTGCACATTAGATAAACAATAATGTGGCTATGGGCCAAGAAAACGAAAGCAATGAAATACAACTGAGACCTAATCATAGACTGTTGCAAATAGTCATTATCAATCACTTTAATGGACTGGGTTGTTAACTTTCCTGTAATTCTCTTTTTGAATCGTTTGTAAATTATTGCACATTTAAATGAAAGAAAGTTTATGGTTAACACCACCTCTGACCCTAAAATACCTATAAATACATACACTTCCTCACTTAAGCCACAAATACATTTAATCAGCACACGATGCATGCATATAGATTTAAAACATTAAAAAGCCATTCACTGTAAGGGCAAACCTGCACATGATTGAAATAAGCTTCTAATTTTAAAATTAATCATTAAATCAGTTGATGTGTTATTTTGCATCTACAACAATGCAGGTTTGCCCCATTCTTAGGGTCAAATAAAGTAATTAAAGGGGTATACACACGGTGAGAGGCAGATTGGGAAGTCCACGTACCCCGATGATAGCATTCAGTTCAGTCATTGTAACTTGCTTTGCACGTTCAACAGCTTGTGCTACTTGCTGTTGGTGCTGCAACAGGGAGAGAAAATGTGGTTACATTTCAGTCAAAGCAAATTCTAAATCCTAAAAGTTCTTAAATTATAATAATAAACAGTACAGTTTAGGAGCAACGATATAGTTTAAGTGTCCTATAAAGCTTAAAAATACTGCATCTAAAACTCAAATATTCTAAAAGATGAAGCTTTGGAAATTCACATAAAGCTCACCTCTTGTGACAGAAAAGGCATAATCTGGGCAAGAATCGCATTGAGCCTTTTGGCAATCTCGGTCTGGAAGAGGAAAAGAAAGAGGGAAAGTTAAAAAAGGGTTAATTTACTTCTGTTAAAGTGCACCACTAAGCCTTTTTTAGCGTTTCCCAACGATTAAACCAATTACCACAGCAATCAGAACCGCTTGACTCGGCACACTCCAAACTGCGTGATATTGACATGCGAAATATTTAAAACATTATGAGAGCCCAGGGGAGAGAGAGAGCACAGCTGCGATGAGTGTATACTCCAAACCACACGAAGAACAAGCCAGATACACTGGAGCTGTGTTAAGAGCAGCACTGCACTTCAGCTGCCATCGGCCTGCAGGTACAGTCTACTAGTAAACAAGACTTTCTTTTACCCTCTCAGCTTCACATTTACACCTCAACCATAATCACCACTAGGTGATATTGGACAACATTGGTTAGGATGTAAATAAATAAATAAAATTAATATAAAATAATTTTTTTTTTTTTTAATCCAAATAGAAAAATGTAAAAAAATTACCAAGATATATAGCGTATATCGCAATTCAGCCAAAAAATACAGAGATATGATTTTTTGCCATATTGCCCAGCCTTAATTACCACTGACATGTAATTACACTAAAAAGAAAAACCTTCAGAAGTAGATTTTTCACATGTCTCCACAACAAAAAGACTGCCAACTCCTGTTGTTTAGCAGATGTTAAATAATGCATGTCCCTGAGGACATGTTGGAAGCAGATGAATGTGATAAAAGACTTATGAATTTCCACCATCCAAAAATTGTACACACATGGTCTTAATTGCAGTCAGAGCCAAAAGATTTTCAGGATCTTTGAGCTTCTGTGCTTTTATAATAATCAATACTACAACAAAGTATGAGGAAAAAAAAAAACAAACCTATTGAGACCAAATGCCTGTAGGAACACTGACACCTTAACATTTGCGTTCCGATGAGCCTTTACAAAAGAACAGAAAATGTTCACAATAATGTGTCACTTCTGACTAATGAACAAAGGTGGATTATGTCCAGACCTGTCAGGAGCTGAGGCCTATTTAGCCTTCTCCAGACCCCACCTTTTTCATTTTCTCAGCAGCCCACCCGCCAGATCCCCCCTTCATCAAGCCCACCGCAGGGACCCGACCTTCATTCTCTCTCCACCCGCCTGACCGTTGCCATGGCAACTGTAGCCGAGCAGGGCCCATCTCCTATCGCGCGCCGATCATTATGCAAATGGTACCTCAGCTTGACCGTAACAGCCTGTAAAATCATATTACGTGCACACAGGCAGGTCATTAAATTGAATTTTCGGCCTGTCGATCGGATGAGTACCGCACACGAATGGTGGATAAAAAGGCGAGCAATAGAAAAGGATGATGTGGGGTCGTCATGAGAACACATGACAGTAAAAGCAGGGGTGAGGACTCTCCACCCAAAGATTACATGCAGCTACAGTAGGATGTACTCCATTCCTCTTCCTTTCCATCATCAGACACCAGCAGGAACACAGCACGGCCGACATCGCAGCCTCTTCCAGTGATGAAAGGAGCTCACATCACAGGTCTGGCACTGGCTTTGCCCGAGACCAAAGGAGAGGGGGAGGAAAGCCTCTGAAAAATAACTCTGCTACAGATACATCTATAGAATTTATGAGGCTCAGTTCAACCCAGGGCAAGAACGGAGCACAAACACATCACAGGGATTTCGGCTCAATTTTTAATTTCAATGGCAAACACGAAGCGCTGCACCGACCAGGAAATTATTTATAACATATTGCCGAAAATGCCAAGTGGTTGCAGGAGCCAGACACAATTTTCTTTTTTTTACAAGATACTCTGTAACGCCCGAGAAAGTTTTGCTCGTTCCCATCAAAGGAATTGAGACGTGTGTCGGGTCAAGCTATATGCAAAATATGGATAAGTTAGGGCTGGACAATATATCGAACGATATGACCATGCGCATCTCGTCAGTAAAGCCGGTTCCATGATTAGCGGTAAATCCCCATCACCTGCTTTCAAATGGAGCTGCGGTTAATACACAGAGCCGTAGTTCACTGAGAAGCTACCCTATATCGAGTTCATTATTGAAGATGAATCGCCTTTGATAATGAACTCGATATAGCGTAGCTTCTCAGTGAACTACGGCTCTGTGTATTAACCGCAGCTCCATTTGAAAGCAGGTGATGGGAATTTACCGCTAATCATGGAACCGGCTTTACTGACGAGATGCACATGGTCATATCGTTCGATATATTGTCCAGCCCTAGGATAAGTAAAGCCTGGCAGACCATTCAAAATGCAATAGCAGACCATATAACAAGGACATGCGGAGCATAATCTAAGTTTATAGATATTAGCCCATATCAAAAGCATGATGTTACATCAATATGGAAAAAAATCCATGTTATTTATGATGGCACAATATATCTTTGACCATACTGATTAGGGCTGCACAATTAATCGAATTTCTAATCGTGATTACAATTATGAATGCCACAATTACATAATCGTTCAAAGTCCACTTATGTTATTCTGTGTGTTTAAGATGCTTTTTTTTTCTTTCTACATGTTATCTTAACGGTTTTTCCATTGTTTTAATTTTAGTTTTAGTATAACACTATAATACCATTCATATTTTTTACTTTTTTTTATATAATTTAAAGAAGAAACTAACCCGATGTATAGTCGACATTTGAGGCTTAATACTATAGAAAAGCAATAAAAGTTTTTCAGTTAGAGTGTTTTCAGCTTGTTTATTTTCATATAAACATACGGCATGCAGTTGCATCAAACAATGGTATAAAAATAATTCAATGTAAATTTTGATAATCTTAATTAATAATCCCAATTACAATTTCAAGAGAATAATCGACAATTATGATTTTTGTCATAATCGTGCAGCCCTAATACCGATGTTAGTTAAAAGTTCAAAGTACTTCTTTGTGTAAGTGCTTAAGACACTTACAGACTATAAAATTGCAAATCGGAGCTTAGTTAAAATTTTCTTAAAACAAAAAGGCAAACACAGGTTAGAATGACCCGATGGATATGAATTAAAAAAAAGCCAACAAATAAAATTAAATAAAAATATGAATAAAATAATGATAATAAAAAATGAATGAAAAACTGTCACTGTAATTTAAAATCAGTCTATACTGTTGCATCCCAAATCAGCTTTATACATTAACGAAATCTATAGACTGGGTGTTGCATTTCACCAAAGCAACAGGATCAAAGCAGGGTACAAGTTTAGCTTTCAGACACCCAACTACACTCTGAAAAAAACTACTAGAAGAATGCATCAACAAAAAATGCTGGTTGAAAAGCTAGCTCAGTGTATAATCCTTATTTGCCAAGATAAACCACGTCAATAGCAGCCTAACATTTGACAGGATTTGCTGTGAGGCCTGGAGAGCATCGAACACATTCCTTAAGGTCTTAACGCGACGTTGACAGCTGGCCGAGTGAGGTCAAGGGTTGCCTTATCTGACACTCACTCTAAAGCTTCATGCTTTATCTTGCAAAAACAATCCCACTGTCAGGGGAAAACATGTCAGACGGCAGTGACATACACAAAAAGCCGGAATATGCTGCACATAATGTATGAATCTATGATGAAAGCCATGCTGTGCATTGAGCTGGACAAGCAGAGCTTTTAGCTACAACTGTGGATAAAAATAGGATGTCACTTTAAGCAGATGAAAGCCTGCCTCTTAAGTGGCGAGCTTCACGCTCTGGTACACAATTACAGGTACTCGGACCTGTCTAGCACCATTTCAAGAGCACTCCAGGGCCAGGCTGTCAATGGCATGCTGAAAGCTATTTGTCTGTTGCCATCAGCGCCAGCGGAATAGAGTGAGACACTGATGAGCATTGAATATAGAGGAAAACAACTGGCCCTTCCAGGCATGTGTCTCCATCACAAACAATACTTGACCTAGCTGGGTTGATGGGCCCCAGAATTCTGCCGGGGTGAGAGGGTGGTAATGCTCTCTCACAGCCTCATGCTCTGTAGTAAAGGTATAACAAGGTCTATATGTGTGTGCCGGAGGTGAGGGCATGAGCATAACAGGGTTGTTAACTTGCATCGCTGTTCATAACTGGCATTAAAATTTACCTGCATTGATTGGCATTAGTAGAGCTGCATGGGTGGCTATCCTGTGATTTCTATTGTGGATGTTTTTTTTTTTTTTTTTCGTCTCACTAATACTAAGCCTTTTCAAATAGCCCTGTTACAACAGCCCTGCTCTATTATGCTTATGTTTGGAGTGTCATTATACAGGTTCACCTGGTTTCATGACCTAACCACCACAAACTGTGATGGAGCGGGTCTGTTTCCCAACCCCCCCTCCTACATAACAGATGCTTACTCAACTCACCTAACCAATCAATTCACTTTGCCTCACATAAAAAAGAAAAATACAACACATAACAAACAAAACACTTCCTAGGGCACCCCTTATAAATCATTTATCAGCGTCCCCGTGTCAAGCCGGGCTTGACTGGCTCAATCTGGGTCTGACAACGAGGAGATTCCCTCTGAGTCTCACAACAGGTGAGAAAAAAACTCACAAAATAAGCCTTACTGTGAGTGCACTTCAGTCATCACAGCGGCTCATTGACTTGGAGCAGCTGCTATTACAGCAGCATTACTTCCCTTGCTATGGCTGTCTGCAGGTATTAGACGCAAACGCGCATCCTGAAATCTGCATTACACCACGACTGTTTAAAATACAAAGCACCCAGAGACAAACGAATAGAAGAGGAAACGGATTGCCTGATGGTCGGAATTAAATCCTCAGTGCTGAGAATAATGGGGTGCGGATCTGGCAATCTTCGCTAACTCAGTTGGTTAATCACTCCCCGCCTGCCATCCGCTCCGGGGTTCAGTTTAACCTGGATCAACAGACCTGTATAAAAGGGTGGGATCTGTGTGTTTGCTTAGACACCATTACCTCCCTCTTCTTTAGTAAGTTAGAGACAACATCGGATGAATTATTCAATAGTGCATCCATGGGCTCTGTGGTGGTTCCTGACAAAAGTCAAGGCGCTAAAATGGATCAGTCGATTAACCTATTTACACAAGGCCAACCCTCCCACCCTCTACCCTTTTTCTCTCACTCCTCTGTCCCTCAGCTGCCAGTTGGGAGATAAGTGGCAAGGGGCCTGACAGACAGAGGAGAGCTGAGACTGTGGACACAGATGGATCACCATCCACCAGCTCCTCCCTGATGCCATTAACCTTCATAAGGTGAAGAAGGGGAGCAGGCTGAGCGAGCTGGGTTGTCTCTGAGGTGGCCTAACTACATCTGGTGCACAGCACAATCTCATTATTATCTAGGGGACAGGAAATGTGTGATGCATCACAATATTGTCAGGATATATCAGATTAGTCTTTGTAAATACGGTGGAAGAGACCCCTAAATTTGAAAGACAAATTAGAATGAATCAATAAAAAATTAATCAAAAGCAATGCTGGCCCACATAAAAAAAGGCTTATTTGCAAAATACTATATGCTGAATATTACCTAAAACTGAATTAAAAAATATCAATAAAAACTTCCCATCATGTAGTTTTTTTACAAACAAGAATGGAGATTTTTCAAAGCAAAACCATAGCAAAAAAACAAAAGCAGTCAAATAACAAAAAAGTATTAAAAATTTATCATTTAAATTACAATCTGCAAAAGTGTGGAAAATATGCTGAAATACTCTAATGTCAAATAAAGTTACATAAAAAGTTTATAAATAAATAATCAGTAAAATATGTAATTTCTGAATGTAGTAATACATCCACAAATGTAGCAGAAAGAATCAGTGTCATGTTTGCATTGTCTTCTGTAAAAACCAATACTTCAAACCCAATAACAAAGATAAAAAGAATATCAAAAAAGTCAATCTCACATGCAAAAATGGGCTTAGAATTAAACAAATAGTTCTATCCTGGCTCAGAGGAAGATAGGAATCATATCTTTGTGGCAGTTTTTCTGTGCTTAAGGGATAATAAAAGACTTCTTCACCTTACAATGGTTGTCGAAAGCAAAAATTCTGAAATGCACATCATATTTTGTGAGAGCGTGATGTGCTAAAGCAAAAAAAAAAAAAGCAAAACTGTTTTTGTAATCAGCACCCCAAAATGAGTAAAAAACAAGTATTGGATTTCATTGAGCATCCATGATGCAGAGTGTATAAGTCGCTAATAATATGAAAATATTTGATTAGTCGATGATGTACAACGACAACTTCTAATTGATACCAATATCAAAATGAAGATGCGAAGAGGCGAAAAAGAGTTACAACACAGTTTGCTCAGAGCTTCAAAGAGGGTCATAATAGGTCATATAGTTTCATGTGGAATGACCTGCCTATCTCAATTCGAGCAGCTGAGTCTTTAGCCATTTTAAAAAAATGTCTAAAGACATCTTTTTAGTCAGCACCTAACCAATTAATACTAGCACTTACCTATTCTATTCACTCTATTAAAAAAAAACACTATGTGTACTGTGCTAGATTAACTGAGCTGGCTTTAGGCACTTATTGGAAAAGACATGGAATATCTGATTAAATCAAAGAGATAAAATGACCAATTAATCGATTATCAAAAATACATGTTAGTTGCTGCCCTAGAGAAAACGTAGGGTAAAAATTGATAGGAGGGGATGAATTTATGGTGGTCGATTTTTCCCTTAGCGTAAATTTATAAAGGTTGTCTTAAATGTGCTGACATAATAGGGACTCCTCAGACTCTGCTCCCTTTAGTCATTAAATCACACAGCCCCTCCTGCCAAAGTCCTGACTTTAATCTTATCAAAGCTGTCTGACCACACTCTACTCAGCACAAGCAGGAAAAGAGACTTGACTCTGTGTGTGTGTGTGCTTGTAATTTCCTGACTTCTAGCCTGATTCTAACTGCTGCTCAAAAGAACACAGTCCACAGTCTCTCTCATCATCTCTACGGAGTGCACTTCACTTGTCTCCTAACATACCAGTGTGACTGCACTGACTGACATCTACACACACAGCGCATGGATCCTCTGTGACTCAGTGATTGTGTGAACAGGGATCAAAGGACTACATACCTGTTTGTGCATTTCAATGTTCAGCCCATAGGACATCTCATAGTACTGAAAGAAAGAGAAATGAAAAAAAGGTTTTTTTTATTCAATCCGAGCCACATCAAACATTTTCACCTCACATCACAGAGTAGGGAAAAGAAAGTCAGATTCTAGTGAAACATGAGGGAAAAAGAGGAGAACAGGCTTTTGATGCACACTTCAAAATCATGTCCCATAACAGTGTCTCATATCTGCACAGCTTCTCCTTCTTTGTATAATACTGATGAAAGTACATAGTGGAAATTCCACTTGGATTTTAAGTCAGAGATCCCACATTTAGACCAATACAATTCTATATATTTCACATAATTTTTAGCCATTTAAAATAATAATTATGATTACTCACAAAGAGCTACTTCTAGCCAAAAAAAAGAATGTTGCATCCAGAAAAAAAAAAAGGACAATTATGACATTTTGTTCTAATAAAACCTAATAAGTTTTTTTTTTTTAATTGTGATAAAAACAAAAAGAAGATTAAACACCCTGATCTCAGTGCAGTCCTGCAAGTCTAGATTCTGTCACTATCAACTCAAACAGTCAGCTTGGGGATTCTACATGGTGTTTACCTAACCTCTCCTCCTCCTCTCTGACTGACATGCTTTTTCCTGTGAATGGAATGTTTAACTAGCGTCCCTGGGTATTGGTTAAAGTCATTGCTCACGTGTTTACACAAGATAAGAGAATACACTTCCACAGTTTAACCTTGTTTAGTTACACAACGAAAAGCTTTGTTTTTCCTCTCCCTATCATAAATCCTAACATGAGGCTGTTTTGATCTCTTGAACATCTACGATTGAATTTAGAGCTTTGGTGTTGCGTAAATGATTAAGCCTGTGATTAAGATTAACACTGATTTTATGTAGCCGTTTGTTTGTGCGTAAAATCTGGTTATCAAAGACAGAGCGCTGCAGAGACTTAGGATTTCTGCTACGATTGAGTATTTTCCCACAGACGCCTCTGGCACTCCTCCATCACCCCTCACCCAATTTACGGCCATGCATTTGTCTGAGAGCAACGTCTCCTTGGAGAATAATCAGATCCACACACAGAGGGAGGTAGAGAGAAGGGGGAGAACAGAGGGGGAGAGAGAAGAGGGGACAATGCTGTGGTCATTGACCCCTACGGCTAAGGGTTGGTGTATGAAAGGGCCCGAGGCTAAGAGCAGTCAGTCAGGCCCCTTTAATAAAGCAGGAGGCTGAACTAAAAGCACCAGAGGGGGTTTCACAAACACATTCTAAAACACACACATACAGAGAGACACGCAACAAGGCACCTACCTTTACCCCAGCTACTAGCTAATGGCAGCTTACATATTGGCTAATCTTACCATGACATAATGGCGCTGCATCTCTGTCTTCTCATTGGCCAGTTTGTCGTACTCCACTTTAAGACTAAGAGGAAAACAAAACACATCAGTTACTGAACAGACATGTGTTTTCACTGCTTACACACACAAAAATAATCCACACTGCAAACATGAAGCAAAACAAATAAGTACACATTTTACAGGGGTTCATTTAAATAGTAAAATCACTTTTAACACTTTAAATTAGGAATCTTCTGATATTAATATTCTGGACAATAAAAATGATTATTTTTCATATTACCAAATACATTTATTCTTTCATATTTGGGCCAAAACATTAATTTTGATATTATGGTGGATATTAAAAATATGACTGTTTGCTAAAACAATCATAATACAAATTAATTTCAAATTTCGTAATGCTAAAGTGAATTTAGGCATAAAAATAAAACATATTCACTGAAATTTACTAAAGAAAAAATACCTGAATTAAATAAAAACTTAATTTTAAGTCCTTGTTGCAACAAGAAAACACCATTTTTAAAAATTTGTAGCTTTAAAGGGTAAATCTTCACTGTAATCACAAACCATTACTTTAAAATTAACATTAAATGGTGGCTAAAATAATCTAAAAACAGGCAGAATTAAATATCCATAACATTACTGATATGGTGCCAACACATCATGCACCTCTACCCCACATAAAAAAAAAAAAAAAAAAAAAATTCACCACACATCTTTTAAACATGAATTTGACTTAGATTTCCTCCCTTTTGCCAGTGAAACACAATTAGGTGAAGCGGTAATTGTACAAGCTATTTAACAGGCATATAACTCTAAATTATTACCTGTGATACTGGGCTTGCAGGAACTGAAATTCGTCTTTGATCCTGTCACAGGACTCTGCCACTGTGAATTTGAAGCCTGGCTGACCAGGCTGGTGGGGCGCCTGAAAGACAGCCATCACATCAATCAAACTCAATTACATCCTCAGAGAACCAAATTTGTTTTCCACCGACTGCAGAGCGAGGCTCTAATGCATTCTGGGCCCTGGGAGAGCAGCTCTAATATTTCAGCCTGAATGAGGGCTGGGGTGACATCCACGCTACAGTGACATCTGGGAGATAGCTGGAGCACCAGTAGCATTCTGACAGGCGGGGGGAATCTTTAAAGATCTGGGTCCGCCGTTTTAGTGCCTCACATAAACACCGGTGGGAGAAATGGGGTCGCCTCGCTTGGATGGGTCTGAGCGTGCCAAACTGCGCAAGTAAAAAATGCTGTTGTTTTCAGCCTCGCTCTCTCTAAACCAGGTGCTCGTGAAAAACACAAAAACATACTAGTGAACAAATACGATTTCTTTACCATTCAACGTCAACTACTTTGTTGACAAGAGGCGTTAGGGGTTTTTACCCCACTTGACTGTGCTTCCAACCGCCCTGTTCTTTCACTTCAAAGCATTATCACAGACACCAGGGCTTAGCAAATCAAACGAAGGTGCACATCATGATGTTGTTTGTCATGGACGGGCGGCTCTGCCCTTGCTCTCCTGCTAAACTGATGCAGATGTAGCAATTATGTTCCATATCAGTTCAAGATGCACTTACCGGATGCCGGCCCTGTGGATACATCTCGAAATGTATCCTTTATTTATTGGAGGTCTATTCGGTGGGGGTGTCCACGGGCACGCCACTGTACTGTAAAAATCAGCCGGACACGAAGCCCACTGGACGCTGGGGGCAAAAATCCTCTCAGATCTCTGCTGCTGGAGCCCAAACAATGAAAAATAAACAAACAGACGAGATAAGACCGTTACAATCAAACAGAGGGTTAAAACGACGGTTGAAATTTTAAACTTGCGGTTGAGAAGAACTCTATAAGACCGTTAATAACGTATATTCACTTGTACTTTTGAAAACAACTCAGTTCATTGTATCGAGGGAAAAAAAAAACTACATGCGGAGCGCTCGAGCGGAACAAGAGCTCCTCTACTATAAATGAAAAACATGAAAATTAAGGGGGGGAAATATGTTTTTCTTTGTTTGGCTGACACTTTGACAGGAGCTCATCTAGCACTTCACATTACTTGAAAGAACCCGAATAATAAGAACGTAAATGAGTCGACAACGTGATTAGTAAGGAGCCCAGTCAGTGTATGTGTTTGAAAAGCGTTTCAAGTCTTGGTTGGTTGGATAACAAGCTATTGTCGTTAGCTAACCTGCTAGCCAACTGTACGTTACCTGTCTTTGTGCGTCCGAACTGCCGAAACACTTCCACTGTACCAGTACTTCTGAAAATGTTAATCACCGCTTCAATATCTGAGAGAAAGATATGGTTCCTCGTGGATGCGAACGGTGGCGAACATCTCTCGTGTGCTCGCTCTATCAAAAGAAGCGACTCGATGAGAACCAGCTTCTCCGGGGCAAAGCAATAAAGACACGCCAAACTCCACGGCGCGAAAAAAAATGTTCGTGTAATCCCCAGAAAACAATGCCAAAAATATACTTCCGAATTTGAAGAGGTTTTGAGGTTTTTAAAAGTGTAACGTTGTACTTCGTCGCTCGAGCATTTTCCTTTCGTCCAGCAATGCAACCCTGTGCCACACACAGACAGTCTACTGACACGAGGGCTGAGCCACTGAGAGAGCACCTTCTGCTAGCCAATCAGAAGAGAGGACCGAGAGTTTTGCCCTGCCGGCCAATCGCAGGGCCGTGTCCCCACGTGGGGACTGCATCCTGATGCATGACATCATATCATACTCGCCATTTTAGATCAGAACAGGTAGCTCGTAGTATAGCCGCTGAATATTTCTAGGTATTTTTGAACGAAGTGATCCGATGTCACAGTAAATATCTTTGTTTGGAGATCTAATACACTCACAGTGTAGACACAGGCGTCGTTCTAAACTGAAACGGCCTCGACAAAGTATTAAAATCACGGTTATTTATTATTTATGTCGACTAAAACGTTAGTGTTTACAAAGAGTAGGTTAGCATTTTGCTTTAAAGTTTTTAAGAGAACAACAATATATGAAATGATGACGATGCGATTACACACACGCTGTATTTTGTGCACGTCTGGATCACGATTTTAAAAAAAATATAATAATAAAGCTGGCATTTATAACGCGTCATATTTTCACTTGATCTATCTTGGAACAAGTCTTAAAATTGTATAATTTTCCTATTTAAATAATGCTGGTTTAATCGGTGTTTACAAAAGGACATTCTTTTTCGGATTTCTAAAGCTTAGTGTCCCGATCATAACATTGTGCACCCATCGTGTACATCTATACGAATATGACCTATCATCAAGATGGACAGATAGCTAGCGTTGGGAATACGATGATTGTTCAGGTTTGATCTCCGTGAACAACGGCCTGTCTGAGAAGGAGCGCCCAATCCTGTGCAGTTTCTTCTGTTGCACCCACGTGGGATCCTTTTGCGGCTTTACAGCTTCTCAGCCAATCACAGAGCAGCATTCATATTCTCTCGACTGCAATTGGACAGTAAAGGTTAAGGCTGTCATTCAAGAAGGTTTGTTGTCAATCAATACCACGCGGGGTCAAGCGCTGACAAATGCTTGTGCTTCTCGCTCTTCTGCCCGTGAATAGTGCCTGGAATGGCTGCTTAATTAGCTTCGAATGGCTTTTCTTTCCAGTTCAAACAATCTGTTACTACCACGTGGTAATGAGAGCCTTACATAAAACAAAGGAGCATACAAACACTTGATAATATATATATAAAAAATAATAAAAATTATTATTAATAATAAAAAAATCTCCTTTTACTCATAATCGCATGTTACCCACATTAACAATAAAGTCATTTTAATGTCATCTAAATTTCTGTAAACTAAGAGATCTTAATAGTTATTAAACGTGCATCTACTTCTGTTTTTTAATCACAAGCATACATTTAAAAGCAACTTCCAGAAAATTTAGCATCATTATAAAATAAGTTTTTTTTCTTGAAAAATTAATAAAGTATGAAAAACATGCTAGTAAGTATTTAGACAGTATTTACTCATTTACGATTAGTGCATTTAATATTGTATGTTAATGCTGTTATTTATATTTTTTTTATAAATATGTAAAAATGATCAAATTTACTCCTTTTTACTATTCCTTTTTTCTTAATGTTTACTTCCTCCTGGATCTACATATTACATACTTTTCTGTTTTTTAACATGCATACCAAAATAGTTAATCTACAACATATAAACACCAGGGTAATATTTTTAGGATTTTTAGAAGAAAAAATAAATTGCAATGCACCATGAATTTCCTTAATGTTTATTCCAAGTCTGGGAGTAAAGTTCAGTTATGTGAAGTCTTTAGTATTTATGGACTGTGGTTTTGGTTTTGAATTGAGGGTGTCCTGCCATGCGTAGAGACACACGTCGTTCTGTGGATGGCCTGTGACTGATACTCTTGATTCTGTCCATCCTTTTGATATAAAAAAAAGTAAAAATTAGGAGGTGCTTATCAGGGCTGTTCTTTTGGCTGAATAAGAAGCAGAATGTATGTGTGTGTGGGTGTTAGAACTGGCAGACTAATCTCTCCCAGGCAACCCCCCATCCTGCTCAATAGAAAGTGCTTGGATTTAGAGCAACAAAAGGCTAGGTAACCCCAGGGAGAAGGCCAGGGCCCCTCCACCCACGCAGACCTCCTCACTGTTTATTTACACGGAAACCCCAGCCACTGTGAAACTCCCACCCCCCAGAATTTACACATGCCACTATTTGCAGAGGTACTTTTAAGTCTTTGCAGAACAAGGATCGCCCGCCTCATTCACAACCTGAGCTGCTGCCTGGTTCCCACACACACACACGCAACCTAAACACATGACTGAAAACAAGCCAGCCGCGCTAAGACGTTTGACTAACAATGTGTGCACAAATTCCAGTTATTCAGGTCGTCTTGTGTGTTTTGATGTTTCTCCCTCTTGCCATTACAGATGGCTCTTTCTTGTTCTGGCTCAGCCGTTGTTAAACATACAGTATAATGCTAGTTCATAAGGAGGCTATACATCTTGTGAGCCCCATTAATGTTTGTACGCTGAAAACGAGGCACAGATAAATTGTTGAAACTGCACCAGCATCCATCACCATCCGATTGGTGCCTTATGCAGATTGCTCAGTATGTGGTCATTAATGTGACGCACATAAAAAGCCAGGGTGAAATGTAAACTCTCAGCCCATAAATGAGTAATGCGCCACACTCTCCACCACATTCAATCAGAAGGTTCCCGCTCATGGAGCATAAAATGGGGGGCTTATTTCCATGATGAGTGAGTATTGTGCCATAGCGCTGTCTCCGGGGCACTGACATGCTTGTGCTTTGGTACCTAAAAGCCAGGAGAACAGAGAGTGCAATCACACACACGCACACACATGCATTCCAAGCCCACAATGGGCCCAGTGTGTGGTGAGGGAATTGAATGGCCCACAGTGTATCAGGGTGACTTGTCAGGCTGTAATCAATGCAAACAGGATGAAAGGCCTTATCAAAAGGGACAAATGCAGACATGAACAGTGTCGCCAAACAAAAAGGGATGGAGCCTTTGGCAGGGGCTCTGGTCCAGGCTGAATACAGCTAGCAGCAGGGAAACAGAGCCAATTACTATTCTGAAATTCTAATTCTCTGACATCAACAGCCACTCATTGATATCTTAAAGCCTCAAGTACAGGCATTAGCACTACGTGCTGCAAGCAAACAGAAATGCATTGTCTCTGTGTTGCACTGTACACAAATGAGATTGACACAATCTTACAGTACTGTCACATTAGCGATATTACAGCTAAATTTGGTGTGCAAAAAGGCCATTATACACTGTCAATAGTGTAGAGATTTAGGAAGCACCTCTCACACAAGTTGCTTTGAAACCACGCCAGATTTCACACTCATGCAAAACTCCCGATCATGCGGATTCTTAATCAAATGTCTGGATTTCGCTTGCGAAATTTAGGCGAGCAATGGACCGCACCTTTACATTCCGATTGTTTTATACTTAAAATAATAATATAAAATGATTTCAAGTTATTTTCTACTTAAAAATAATGTGGAGTCATCTCATTTTTGTATTATTATCTAGTTGTCGCTAATAAATGCAATCCATCTCATTCCTCAGTGTTTTGATATCACTTCAGGGCAAAATCTCATTACACATGAGTATCTGAAAGGTACAGCTGCCTTGGCAATTTGCTGGAAACGCCATGGGTAAAACGCTAGCAGAATGAACAGTAAAGATCCTCCCAAAACCTCTCAACCACAATGACCTTCTCACTGTGTTGTCGTAAAAATCAATAGCCCTGTCTACACTGGCTTTAGAAGGGGCCTAACAGCCAAAGAAACACCTCACACACACACACTCCCTCTGGCCTGCTAATATTTCACTACCAGTCAGATGGTCATTTTTTCCTCATTTGGAGGATCTGTTGAGAGTATATTCATATCCTCAGAGCAAGGGTTAATGCTATTCAGCCTGTGACAATAAAATGCTACAATGAGTCCCGTTTTGAGAACACAGCCGTATTAATGACTATTGTGTGCAGCGACTGACTCATCTGTCAAGAGGCTTGTATGCTCCCATTTACAAAGCCTCTCCTCCTCCATAATGGTAACGGCCATCATTTATTCCGCTCAGGCTGGCAGACTGTGTGATATCAAACACTTGAAGTCTGACCTCCTGTCAGGCATTCTTGGCTACAAAAAGCTACTGAAAGCCTCTCTTGTGCCATTGTTGATTAGCAATCCATTAATACACAGCATCACGTAGCTTTAGGTTAACCGCAAACCAGTGAGATGATGACACTTGAGAATACTTTTTTTTTCTCCTACAGAGGGATTTCGGTGTTGTTGTAAACATTGCAAGACCCCCTCTGCTCTCTTGTTAGCGTCAAACCCGTGGCTGAAACGGCACAAGGGCCCTCTGTTATCCTTGCTCTTGGCTTTTCTCTCCGAGTCACATCTCACTCTAGGCCGGAGCAATGCTGTTAGATAATTGCTAGCGACACTTACTTCGGCATTTACATCAATTTCACAATGAGCTGCTGAAGTTCCCAGAGCCTTTCCTTTGAACTCCCAAAGCACGAACTGCTCCGTGTCTCTGCTGGATTTGTTCACTCTCATTAAAGCGGAGAAGGATTAGTCACTGGGAGGGAGATTTTAATGGGGTATTGTGTCATTATTATTGCACAATGATCAACAAGGCCCTCTCACTCACCACTGTGAAACACCACCCCCCCCCCACCACCCCAAACTACCCCACTGCAGATTCTCGCTATTTTTCTTCAGGGTCGTAAACTTCTGTAAGGCCTAGCTCAAATTGTCCCCAAAGGATGAAGAGCACAATGGGCCATAATTAAGGTGTAAACCCACCACACCTCGCAAGATGATGCCATCAGCATCTTAAAGATAGTGGAAGCTGTTTTTCACACGCCTCCCCCACTCTGTTGGAAACATCATTGTCAGTTTATGCCCATGCAAGGGTGGGAGGGGAGAAACCCCCCTAAAAGATTAATCCGATTCTAATTAGATTCTGCTTCTCCTGTATTTTCACACAAATCAACACTATCTGTTGTACATCTGCGAAGGTCTCATTTCTTGCTGTAGCAGTTAGATAAAATCAATGGAGTGTGATTGATGCAAGCTTTGTGCCTGACAGTTCTGTGATGAATCTAAGCAAAACTAATTGTCTGACAGATTTCCAGCATGTGCACGCACGTCTGCGAGCGCCGAGCTGCTGGAAAGAGAGACAGCGGAGCATATTACAGGAACATTGATGTGCATTATTTTGTAGATCACTTCAAGACTGCATGGGGATCTGTTGCCATGGGAACTGAAAGCCCAGTGGGTCAATCACGGGGAGACTTGTCTGAGCAGATAGAAGGGGGGAGTCGTCTGTCTGCAGTTGAGAACACCACCCTTGGGCTGCGCTGCAGGTGGTTGACTGGGTCATCATGTCATCAGTGTGCCAGAAACCATAGCAGGGAGCTTCAATATGTAAGCATGGAACAGTGGGGCTGTTATTTTCTCGTGCCAGCTTGGTGGACTCTAGACTTTAGGGGGCAGCATGAAGGCTCCAGACCCCATGTCTGTCAAATGTTTTCTAATGCTGAACAAAGATGCAGGCGGAGCTTGTTTGCTCCCCCCGTGCAACAAACAGCTTTAGCGTGCTGTCTACTCTCATAACTGCTCTTTCGCTGAATGCTATTCCATGCCAGGAGACTCACCGCAGGTTTCACTGTCTACATGCCAAGTTGTTATCTCCTACGTGCTTGTTACTCAGTTCCAGAATGTCATATGCACTGAACACCGCTATGCTTGCTTGCCGCTGCACACACACACTGAGCTGCTACTGTTCAATCAAAATCGATTATTATTTAATTTTGTGCATAAAGACAAAAAAAATAAATAATAATAATTATATTCATTTTCAAAGCTGGAATTAGGAATGCTTTAGTCAAAACATAATCTCTTTGTAAAGGTGCAGTACCTAGTTGTCATGGTAACAAGTATGAAAAGTGCAATCTACGACAAAAGAAACACAACAACGTATGCTCGTATGATAAACGATGACCCATATTTTACAAAATACAGCCGCTATTTCTAGATAAGAAGTCTGGCAGTTCATTCTTCTAATTGGCTTGTAATGAAATGAAAGGATGGCTGTCCAGTCAACCTGACTCTGGATTCAACAAGTTGCAAACTGCAGGCAGATAACACCACATCAAAACCGATTATTCAAAGCAATGCATTAAAGTAATATTTTTGGAATTTGGTCAATGGCTTAAAAAAGGGCTTTCAGCATAAGTGAATGCTTTGAAAAGGATTAGAAGGCAGATTAAGTTATCATTGTCTGGCCAACAGTGGTGTTGTGTGATTATAGAGATGTATTACAAGCACAGAATGCAGATGTGATAATAATAAAAATTGCACCCCATGCTCCAGAGGACCACTGTTTAGAGGATCTGCCAAACCACACATGGAAGGAGCAGAAAAACATTTTGACAGATCTTGGGGTGGAAACTAAGGAATTTAATGACTCAGATTTCTTCAGGATTCTATCAGTGGTTCTTTACAATTTAAAAATGAAATAATTACATAACAGAAATGCAATTCTGTTGTTAAATGCTGAGATTTCTTAATAAAAAAAATGTAACCAACAACAAAAAAAGGAAAGTTTCAATTATATATATATATATATATATATATATATATATATATATATATATATATATATATATATATATATATATATATATATATATATATATAAATAGACATTTCTACACATTGTTAACAGTTAGTCAAAAACTACATTGACTTTGGGGTCTTAAGAGAAGTATAAAATTACAGTTCGGTAAATGAGTCAAATTAATTAATAAACTGCTCCAAAAGGTCATAAGTGTCATGTCTCAGTATGATCCAGGAGCGTGGTGACCAGGAGTACATCAACACAGGAGGGTTTAATTAGAACCAGGAAAACAGAAGTGGCAGCTGAGGTAGACATTCACAATACTGGAAGCCGAACTGATAACATGGAACACTATTTATACAAATGACATGACGATGGGATGACCAGACAGACCTGAGATCAATAGAACTGAAAAGGGGACACCTGGAACAAATAAGGACATGGAAACACATAGGGAGTAAAACACACACAAAACATGGTACAGAGTCTGAAAATAAGGCCCCATTTATACTGCATGGTTCAAGTGACCCAATTCCGATTTTTTCCTCTCATGTGGCACAGATCGGATATGACCGGTGAACGTGTAAGCAGGAAAAAACCGCATGGATTCCGATTTTCTCAGATCGGATTCAGGCCTCATTCATATGTGGTAATAAAATCGGATATGAATCGGATACGTGCATTTGCGCGTGCCATGTAAGCAGACAAATCGGATATTCCCCAGTAAATGCGAGTCGTACGTCATTAAAAAAGTGATGTCAACTCTGGTGGACACCACCAACTGAGATCATATGACTTATTATAGGCACGATGGAGGACGAAGGATACACACAGTGGAGCAATGTGGAGGTTTCATGTCTTTTAAGTCCTCTTTTTTCTCTGCCGTACGAGACCAGTGTTTTGCTGATTTTTTTTGTTGACTTTTCAAAATATTGTGGAAAGCAAAACACTGTATAATTTTATTTGCATCTGCATCCATTGTATTTCGTGCTGTTTTACTTCCTTTTCCGGGTCCGAACGTGTACGTTTGGTAGTTTCAGCAGTGTATAGTGTAAATGCAAAAAATCGGATACGGGTCACTTTTAAAAGATGATGTAAGCGGGTCGTCAAAAAAATCGGATAAAATCAAAAAAAATGATTCATGCATCAAAACCCAAAATAAAAAATAAACAAAATATTCTTTTGCTTGGAATATTAGAAATGAGAAATCTTCAGTGGATGTGCTATATGTATTTGAATCACTAAAAAGAACTGCCTCATGAGTCATCAGCTTGGGAATTAGACTTCACTGGTTGTGATATTTCTTGTGCTGTATGTTTTTGATTTATTTGAGAAACAGACTTCACTGGTGGTCGCACTGTATGTTTCACAAGGAATAGTAATGAAGGAAACAGAGTATTGCACAGGGCTGGAGGAAGAACCAAAATCAAAAATATTTAAGCTCTGATATTCTAAACCTTATTCAGAACTGGTTCTTGGTTCCCAACCCTAGATCTCACATATATTATAATTATCAATAAGATAAGAGGCTGTGCTATGATGTCAATATATAGTCAAAACTTAAGGGTGGTAACTTTTTGCATTTCATAACTGTGCAAGTCCTATATATATATTCAAATTCTCACAGTTTTGGTCTAAAAACTGCATTTGGCATTTGTTCTTGTCCCAAACCTGATCTCCATCCGGGGTGGCCATGTACTCAGTTTGATAGGAAGGAAAGGTGACGTTCGGACAGGCTCAGGCAGCCAGTGCATGCTGCTTTCACAGAACAAAGGCTGGCGCTTACTTCACACGGCCCCTATTCATTTTCTTCCAAGATACTGTAATTTCATGACTTCCACACCATGGAGAGTCTCTTTTCTTATTTCCTGCCACAAAAGCAATAAAGCCCTGCTCCTCCAGGCAAAATTGCCTGTGCACAAGCACTCCTATAGCTGCTGACTGACACATGCTCCCTAAAAAAATTACTCCTCCATCTGCTGTGCCATGCCGCCTCCAAGGGGGACTCCATTCCATTATTAAGTTGAAAACGAGAGAGAAAGATAGGGAGGGAATGTAATAGATTGAAACGGTGAGAGATGAGGAGAAAAATGAGAAGGACGACTAGAGTCAAAGAATAATAGAGAAGCGAGAGAGCGAGAAAAGAGGCAGGGGAAGGGAGAGAGAGAGATGTCTTTTACGTGGAACAACAGATCGATGGATAGAGTGGGATTTCTGACAGGAGGTGAGGCCTGGTGTTAAGAGTGAGCCTCTAGCTGGAACTCTGGCCTTTCTGCGAGAGCTCGCTCACCGAAGATCCATGAAGCGGAGCACTTCTGATCTCGCCGTTGGACTTGCAAAACAATCAGCTGGAAATGACACTGATCACTGGTCTGAGACCTATAGGTTCATGCAATAGCTCCCCTTGCCAGGCAGCCATTTAACAAACAAAAACAGCCATGTGATAAAGACTAAATCTTCACAGCGTTATCTCTGGAATGAGGTCATTATATTTGCTAATTTAAGATTTTCGATATCATACGGCACTAGGAATCTTATAAGAGCGAACAGAAGCCATGCAAATTAATGTGGTGCAGTGCTAGTGTGTGAAACTAAGCCTCTTATTTTTCCTTCAAATGAGGATTTAAATTGACTTCCTTTTTGAAATCTAATTATTAGCCTGTGCCCTCAAAAAGTCTCCCTGAAAGCGCCTGCAGCATGCCGCTTATTAACATACACACAACCGACGGCAAGCTTAAAACAAATTGTATATTTAGTGTGTGGTAATGGGATTAAATTCAGCTGAATTCAGGAGTGTCTCACGTTTAAACGGCCCCAATATCACAGCTTCATTACGGTAGCTCCTCCACTTCTCTCGGCTCTGTTTACACTCAATTTTACTCCTCCGCCTCCCCCGTTCACTTGCGCTTTTCAGCTATTCAACAGATTGTGCTCAAATACTGATCCAGAATTCTAAGACAATCATAAATAATAAAAGATTACACCAATCTCAGAGCACGCTGGTAGTTTGCCAGCAGCAATGAGCACACAGAGAAATAATTGTTAGCCATCTGTGCACCAGATTGGTAAGAGAAGAGGGTAAACAAAGAGCACAGTGTACCTGCTACAGTGTGCACGTCTAAGCCAGCCAACATTAAAGGCTTTGATGACGTGTGGTGGGCAGGATCCAGAGCCGTGGTCCAAAATATTTTCATGCAGCTCCAAATACGTGGGCCGACATTCCAGGCCTGTGATATTACCACCACTTTGCCTAATGACTGTGCCGCCGTGTGAACGCTGATGCAATGTATCACTCTGCCAGTGAGATGGAGAAGGCGATTGGTTATAGAGTAATTAGAATGGCAAATGACTGCATGTACATCTGACACTTTTCATGTTCCAGAGGGGAAAATGATATCATAAACGTTCCCTCTTTGTAGCCTCATTAATCAGTGATACCAGGGCCTAGACTGGTTTTACTGGAGCACTGCTATCACACAAGGCCATATATCCCATATTGCTTATCGTTGAGATTTCTTTGCTGACCTTAAATCCGTTTACCTACAAACCTGGACCATGAAAGATCTTGAGATAATCAATACAAGCATCTTTGAGCATTACTTCACTGGTACATATTTCCAAATGTTATGCAAGCCATCTTATACATTGTTATGCATCACACAGTAAATGTAGAAATCTTACACATACAAATAGTAAAACAGACCATGCAGCTCTAAAAAGGAAAACAAAAAAACACACTTGAAAGGAGCAAAACATGGTTTGATTGACCTGATAGAAATTTCTAAAATTTATTGTCTCTGAATGTGAGCATAATACAGGTGAACCCACATGAGAAATGACAAACCATAGTCTAAAAGTCTTTAATTTTGAAAAACCTTATACAACAGTGCACATTTTATTTATTTTGTTTACAAACATATATATATACATTAATACATGTATATATTATGACTATGTATATATTACATATTAATATATAATAGTACTTTTATGCATAATTTCTAGTAATGTGTGTGTGTGTGTATATATATATAGTTTATGCATATATGTTGTTTTTTTTTTCTATGTATGTCATGAACAAGTCATTAGTATGCTTTTGT